>NC_087555.1:17227809-17312809 GCF_036250125.1 Pseudopipra pipra
TCATAACTGCTGGTAGAACAGACTGGATCCTGTAATGAAGAAAAGATTTATGTCACGTTCTTCCAGCCCAAATAGCAGCAGCCTCTGTTTGTCTCAGCCCAGTGCTTCTATTTAAATGTTACTTTCATATATTATGTGGCATTAATTTAACTATAGCTCATTAAGGCAGAATGAAATGGTTAAATTAACTTATCAACCCATAATGATGATGAATGAGGTATTAATTCAGATACAAGCTGGGCAATTTGCAAGTTTACGCATTCTGATGGTTCTCAAATAACATTTTGAATAGCGGGTCAGCGCCTCAATCAATTACATAAGCATGTAAAGTCGGTCTCTCGGAAAAAAATCCTTTTTCATGCATATGCATTAAAACATGTTCGCAATTATCCTCGGAAATTGCCTTCATTGGATTAAGCAGCAGTCTTGGACGCTGGTTCTGGTCTTCCCTGTGCTTTTATTAAAGCTGGGAGCAGCGCTGGCTGTAGCAGCCGAGGCGGGGTGTTTGTTTAAACAGTGTTTACCAAAGAGAGGTGAAAGCGTTGCACTGTGGTGCGGGGGGGTGTGCATGCGTGAGTGTGCGTGTATATGTGCGTGTTTTAACAACAAGAGGCAAAACTCATCTGGAAACGCTTCCCTGAATTCTCCAGCAAATTCCGTCTCTCTCCAAGAGAGCCAGCAAGTCTCTTCGAGAGAGCACTTAATGTTTCCGAGGATGCAATTAATTACTGTCCTCAAAGAGAGACTTCTGA
Organism: Pseudopipra pipra; assembly: GCF_036250125.1. Taxonomy (NCBI): domain Eukaryota; kingdom Metazoa; phylum Chordata; class Aves; order Passeriformes; family Pipridae; genus Pseudopipra; species Pseudopipra pipra. The sequence continues at coordinate 17,228,562 of NC_087555.1, forward strand.
TAAGTGTTCTTTACTTGGACTTCGCTTAGGGCTTTTGACTCATTATCCATGAGTGGTCTTTGTAGGAGGAATATTAGATGTGCGGGGTTGACACTCGATTTCTACATGCTGCGTTGTACAACAGACGTAGTGGCAGGGGGAAGTACTAATTACCTTAAGACTGGCTAATAACGCAGTTTTCCAACATTACCTCTAATGGGTTGAAGTTAGTAATCAGCAAGAGAAGGGGCACACATGGATTTCGACAGGTCCACGCTAATGGGAGCGCATAGATCAGTGTGAGGATGATGATGACCGAGCCAGTGTTTCAGGAGGACCTGAAATAGCATCTCCCCGCCCTGACGGAGCCATTGGGCTGGGGAGCAGCCGCCTTCCCCAGGCACACAGGGAATTTTAGACTTGTCGGATCCGTTTCAAAACGTTACGGCCCTCTCCGCCGCTTGCCTCTCTGTCAGCAAGGCCACGGCGGAGCAACATTGCGAATCCAGGGTTCACCCTTAAAAATGCCCCGCCCGAGGCTGGCCCGGTGCCGCCATGCCCTGACAGTGGGCTGAGGTCCTTCTGAGGAGCGAGTGCCAGTCGGGATGGGGGTCCCGAGAGGCGGGGACACGGGATGGACACGGCTTCTGCCCCCCTGCCTTGGATAGGGAGCTCAAAAGTGTTTAGAAAGGGGTCTTCTCGCTCGGTCACCTGGTGAAGCCTTTTCATCTTAATTAATCCCCACCAAATGTCAAAAGCAGATATGACCCTCCTTTTCCATGAAAAGAAAGTATATGTATTTTTAATGATTTGGGTTGATTTCCTTACGAGACAAGGCAGGAAACTGCAGCTCTCCTTTATGTGCTGCCTCGCCCCCTTTCCAGACAGGATTGCTTCCTTCCCAGCTCTCTTTCTCCTTTGGCACCGGCTCCACTGCTGCCGGTGACCAAACCAAGTGCTGCGGCTCGGAAGGGGAAACGCTAAAGCCTTCGCACGTCCCCGGCCCCATTAACCCTGGAACACGACCATTAGGGAGGGAACAGGCTCCGCAGTTCTACCCCTGTCCCGCCGACCGGAGAGGGGAGGCCGGAGAGAGAGGCGGAGGGAGCGGGCAGGGAGCGAGGAGCGCTGCAGGCTGTACTGCGGCTCCAGCCGGCTCCCCACACTCAGGGAACGGGGGGAACGTGGCGAGGAGAAACTTTGCAAAGCCTCCATCTGAGAGGAGAGATGGATGATTCGGACCACGGCAGCCCCGGCGGGAGCAGCGGCTCGGCCTTGGGGCCTCGACGCGCTCCGCACCTGCTGGGGACCCTCGAGAGAGCACAACCCGAGCAGAGCAGAGGGTTGGCCCCAACAGAGCGCTCCGAGAAGGGACAGGCGGCGGAGAGGGAGGATGCGGAAAGCCCCAGGGAGGCGGCGGCCGGGAGCAGTGGCCTGCGCCCGCTCCAGGTAGCCCTGGGTTCTCTGCTGTCGCGCACAGAGCGGCCCTGCGCGGCTATTCGAACTCGCCGTGCGCTTGTCGAAGGCAGCGCCCTTCCCGGGTGGAAGCACGGAGAACCGGCAGCTTGGGACGCTCTGGGGCCGTGAGTGTCCCTGCCACGCTGGCTAGTGCGGGTGTCCACCCCGCCTCGCTCCGAGGAGACCCCTGGCGCTGCGACTCTCCGGCACAACACTCAATTACAAGGGCTGTGATTACAACCATATATCTCTACCGCGCTCCGCGTGCTCGGGTGTCAAGGATAGTGTTTTAGAGAGGGTGCGAGGGGCAGCAATTCATACGGGGGACCTGACAGTTCTTTGATGTGAAAATGATGCCCTGGTTTTTACTCCAGGGTGCACAACCGAAGAAAGATTACACTGTTTAAAAAGAGAAATTTAAACCCAGGTGATAATAGTAACGAGCCAAGGAAATGCAGTAGGGAAGTCAGTTTTACAAGTAGAAAAGCAATCTCTGAAGGCCTTGTGCGGCCCATTGGGTCCGAGTGAGTGGAGCTGAATTCCTGATAAATCATTAATCATGGATGATCTTTTCAGCTAAAGACCATCATCCCTGCTTAGGTTCTCATGATCGCCAGACTCCGGTCCCGGGGGCTTGTGATGCCATTTGAAGCGAGGCCTCATGTGCCCATAGCGGCAAGAGAGGCCCAGGTCTCCCACTCATTTCTACTTTCACCGAGAAGGACGCTCATGACAGAGGAGAAAACAACCCAACCTCATCATTGCTGTTTTCTTTATAAAATGGTGTGAGGGGCAGATTCTGTTTTGAAGTACTTTTAAAATTTTTTATTTATCTATCTATGTATCTATGTATCTATGTATCTATCTATCTATCTATTTATCTAATCTCCGCGCCATCCCTGCCCGTCTCTGCCCTCCCACTGGTGACTGTGAGCCCGGGGTGCCAGGCGTCGCAGCTGCCTCCCTCCCGTGTCCCGTGGGAGACAGGCTCCTGCCCGACCCCTCCGCGAGCAGCCTGCCCGCCCTTCCCACACCCCGCGCCGGGACGGACAAGACGGTGCGTTTCTTCCAAACGCACCAGCTGGTTCAAAGCCTTTCTTTTCTAACCAGTGGCCAGCTATTATCAGCACATTATTAAAACTCGATTCAGAGCACCTTAATGAGTCTTCCACTTATTAGCGACGGGAGAGAATTTCAGAGGAGTGATCAGTTAAGTCCTGTCTATATTTTCCAGACTGCACAAATCAGGCTTTTACATTCAGCTTCTCGCGGCATCATCCTCCAGCGTGAGGTGGTCATCATGACCAGAGCAGTTTGGTGCGAGAAAACAAGCAAACAGATTCCAAGCGTAAAATCGTTTCGGAATATTTGCCGTAGAGCAAAGACATCTCCAGGGTGCTTGGTGGTGTGTTTCTGAGTGGGGTAAAGCTCCCCCACTGAACACATCAGCCAGTAGATAGGACTTCTTCTCCACATAATTTTTACAGCCTACTGAACTTGTCAGAAAAACGAAGCTTTCCTTTCCCAAACTTCCATTTCTTTGCTAGTCCAGACTTAAAATTACCGTTCTCAGACAGTATCGAGAAACCTCCACGCAGAAGTAATCAAGGCAGAGGACAAAATGCACCCGCAAGGCAACTAAGAAAGGCTCTGAAAAACTTCAGAGTAGGGAAACACAAACAAATACATTCTCCAGTACAGATTTATTACGACTTTCGTCTGTTTTGCTGAGCGCGAGTCAACCAGAAGGGGAAATATCGGTTTGCTTTGACAGTGAGTGAGTCTTAAAAAATACGGATCGGATCTAAGTTTCAGGAGTAATTGAAAAAGCTCTCAGAAACCCGATCCCGAGCCTTTTGGGTACCGCTTTGTGACCACAGCTTCGCCCCTCTCGGGAGTCGCCTACTTTCAAAGAGCCGAGACACCACCCGAGGGTACCCGAGGGGCCCGGACAGGGCGGGAGCTGGCACTGGCCCCGGCCCCGCCGCGGCCCCCGGCGGCACCAGCCTGCTTCTTCAAACCCTGGTCTCTCCTAAGCTCCCATTATCAACACTCCCTCTGGTCAACAGCCAGTGACTTTGCTGTCCTGAGTCTTTTGAAATCCGTTTTCCCGGATCAGATCTGTTTAGGACCCAACGCGGTCCTTCCCTCATTATACATAATTTAAAACACCAGGAAGACGTTATTTGTTGTCGAACTAAATAGAACACATCACCTCTAGTTAAATTTGTAAATTACATTATGCTGCTGCTCTAGCTTTGTTTTCATAATTTTAAAAAAATCTGAGCAAATCAATTATATTAGCCATATGGCTTGATCATATCAGCTAATTTTCATTTTTGAACAGCAATTGTTGTTTAAACACTGACAACTTATTAGTTAAGGTGTTTAGGAAAGATGTCTCCAGTCTTGACTTATTTAAAAGATGATTGAAATGACTATGACTACTTCAAGTAAAGTCATTAAACCATTCTCCCAGTATTTTTCACTTTCTGTGTATTTAAAGAGTTCAAAACAGCAGTAGCTGAGCTGCAGCCTGATTTATACTTCTGGAATGGAGGCCATGAGACCATCAGGCTTTCAATTCTATCTATTCCAGTTTGTAATGATTCGCTTAAAAGGAGCCAGTTTTTTGGTATGCAGCAGGTAAGTAGTAATTTTTCTTAGTTATTTTAAAGGTGTGTAGTATTAAGAATGTACAAGTGGTTCCACTCTGGCATTTGCACACTGCAAATAAAAAACTTCACCCCTCAATGATCTTAATATTTCGTCCATTAAATGTACTTACTCATTTAAATGGGAGTGTGTTTAACCGCTAGACAGATGGTCTACAGCACACACAATTATAAAGCAAAGGTCTGTGTATGTTGCCATATTTTAGACTCCAGATTTCCTGCTTCCCTATACATTTTTGCAAGCAGTTTATTTTTCCATACAAAATACTAACACAGGTGGAGAAGCAGTCTGGAATTCATTTCTGCTATCAGAGACTCAGAGCATAACCCTTCAGGCAATCTTAATTTTCTGACAGGGATTTTAACTACTTCAGTACTTCAGATTTTTAGAGCATTTTAAAAACCATTCTGAAATGCTCTTTAGAACACTAAGATTTTAAATATTTGAGAGAAATTTCTGATCATGTTTACTTTATTAAGAAAATACTGAAAAAACATCTTGGCCTTCCATCAGCAAAACTGAAGCATTGACCAGACAATGAGAACTGGCAATTTTTTAAGCTGTAGTGTACTACAAATGAAAGGAGGTTACAAACAACGTGCAAAGTTAAGAAACACCAAAACTGAGCTTTGCATTACAAATTGACTACATTTGCTGTCAGCTTGTCTCAACCCAGCACAGAGGAAGCTGGTGTTCACTTACTGGTCAGCTAATTAAGCCTGTGCACTTATCTGGCCCAGGTAGGGCTCTCAGCAATATTTCTCATGCAAGATTCTGACTCTGGGTTAAATACAGATTTGGTAATTTTCTGATCAGATTGTTTAAGGTTCTTCTCATTCCCATTAACAAATTAACTCTCAGAATGATTCTATAAAGTAAGAATTAATTCCATTTTGTAACTGTAATCCCAAAGCTCAGAAAACACACAAAATCTGCATTCATTTTGTATGTCCTATGGAGGATACTGAGCTGATAATTTTAGTGTTGTTAACAGTGTTTTTTGCTCATTGCTTTGCAAAACAAAATTTTGAATGTGATTTGAAAACCATAACATGGAAAACAGAGTTTGTAAACAATTATGAAAAACTGGATTTAAATGTAGTGCTTAGAATTATATGGAAGTTCTCTAGCAAAGACAGAGGTTCAATTATGTTAATCAAGGCAGCATTCATCTATTCTATGAGACTGTTCTTTCCTTTACTTCAACAAAGAATTTTCAGAATAATTTAAATTCTCTGGCAAGCGGCTGGGGTTTTACCAATATCAGACTTTCCCTATACAGCCCGGGCACTTTCAGAGGAACTTGTGTCTGCCCTGGATGAGTTCAGCCATTCATGCAGCAATAGAGATTAGGATTTTATCCTCCATGACTGCATCATAGTGCAATCACAGCTGGTGGAGCAAGGAGAGACAAGGCTGCATAAATCACACTAAAACTGTCAGTTCCCAAGTTCCAAATGCTCGACTTTTCAATCATAGCTTCCTTTTGAAACAGCTTTTTGCATCTGCTTTCCTGGATTAAAGAATCAGTAAATGGTCAAACCTTTCCCCACATATCTCCCACCAGTACCTGGAGCAATGCTGGGTGGACCTGTTAAGGCAGCAAGCAGAAGGGAATGGCATACATAACATTGTCCGGGGCTGGCGTACCTACAGCGATTTAATATCAGGAAAGGAACACCGAAATTCAATTGTTAGATCTAGAAGTGAATCTGTTGTAAAGGACAGAGATCCCTCTCTTGATATTTCCACCAACTCTGACTCCTTCTGTTCATGTTAGGTCTTTCTGATCCCCTTCCCCCAGTGTAGTTGCAGACTGTCACACTTATCACTGATTATCAGATCTTAGACCTTTCAATTGTCCCAAATGGTCTTCCTGAGCCTGATCTAAATTTCAGTGAATTCTCTAGGATTTGATCAGACCTGTGTGCCTGCAACTGGGTTGTATGACTTAACAGTTTGTTTCATCAAAAAAAGTAAAATTGCTTTTTAACTGGTCACTTTCGGTCTCTTCCCAGAAATCTGTCTGGGCTTAAAGAGAAGATAGGACCTGTGGATGAGCCACCCTGGCCAGGGGAAAGAACAGAAGTCTAGAAGTAGGAAAACTTATTCATAGGTTTGTTAGATACAGATTTTACAGTTTTAAGAGACCTGGATGCTCTTTTAAATACAAACAAATGAGCAAAGCATAATCTATCATTTCAGTTTGCTGCAATTATGCTCATTTCACTATGGGTTTTACGTTGGGAACCTGGCAGAAGCAAGTCCTAATAAACAACAGATTTAAAAGGACATGAGTGATTTGACATAAAATGAAGTCCACATGAGTCATGACACAAACTATTCAACTTGAGGAGACCTGTTTGTAGATCTATAGTTACATGTTTGCGGTTCTGTTAAGGTGTTCAAGGAGGATGTAAGCTGACACAATTCACATTTTACCAAAAAGCATGCTAAGGCTCTTGCATGACAGAGCAATCCCATCTTTTCCCATCTCTGATGACATTTTCTTAATCTACCTTTTTGTCCACTGTTGGGATACTCTGAAAGCATATCAGATTGATTTCTGTGGTTTTTGGTCAGAGAGATTGCTTTTTATGTTCCATGAGGTTTGTTTTACTGCCCATAACCAGGGAAATACAAAATCTAGAAGAAAGTGTGATTATCATTTGGAGAGAAACAAGACATTTTCAGAATGAAGGCTAAAGGTCCCGAAGCTCATCTGTATATGAGAAGGAAATATGGTCAAGGGACTAACTGAATTGTGTGGCATAGTCTTCACACAGATCAACAGGCACATTGCATTAGTTTCAGCGTCTTCCAGCTATGCTTTTGGCTACGCTTCGGTACTGATCAGTCCCCAGTCACACTACTCAACTATTTCAAACATAACCTAGAGATCATTTTGTCCATTCAGATTTAAAATCTGGAAAACAGAAATTGCATCAGAGTTGTCATTCCAGCTCTTGGGGTTTGTCCAATTCTTGGGGTTTGAGCAACAGCCATCTGAAAGACTGTAACACTTTCGTTACTCTCATGGGTTGGTTACTTAAAAAAAATTCTGTCAAAACTGTGAAATTCACATCTCTGCCAGTTCATCACTTCCTAGACATGTATGGAAAATTCTTGAGAGAGGAGAATATTATCAATCAGTTAATTATCAGCTTCAGGCAAAGCAATGTGGGGAAGTGAATGAGGTCTTGCATTTTTATATCTGCTCTGAGTATACATCTGTGTGCTTAATTTTATTGTCTTTACTGAGCTGACTATGACCTGTTATCTAAACGTATGTGTGGAAATACAGATATACTGGGAATTTGTATGAGGTAAGTTTAAAGGAATGGTGAGAATGGAGGAGATGGTTTGGTTTGAAGTGATGTCTTTGAGAGAAAATATAATTTCCTTTAAGGAGAGAGGGTCCTATTTTTTATTGTTCATTTTGTCCCTGCTGATCTTTGTGGTCTGTTTCTTATGGCAGGGTCCTAAACCATTGGAAGGAGACTAATCCAGTCAGCAATGTGAGTGAGAAGGGAAAAAGTAGAGCAAAGGATTCCTGACCTACATTTGCAGCCACTCAACTTCACAGAGAGAAGCAACATTTCGTAGGATAAAAGTGAATAAAAGTTGTTTTTCAGATGTGCAGTGAATAATTTCTAGTGCCTTATAAAGTATTATTTTGTTGACAATGTCTCTTAAAGAATCTGTTTATGAAATGCAGTGTTACTTCATGAAATTTTCCCCCATGAAAAATAGACCTTTTCTCTGAAAAAAATCCAACAACACAGACTTAGCAGCAGAATCTTTAATGTCGAGAAATGGGCAAGATGTCAGTTTTATGCTGCATCAGAAAGACAGATATATATATTTCACCATTTCTCCTATCCTATTTATGATTGTTGCAATCACAAATAATGTAGCTGAGATATAGTATCTACTTGACCTTATGTATTGCTACATCTTGCTCCAAGGGTAGCAGCACTTTGTCATATCAATTTCTCTTTCTTGCATTCTTATCTAGTATTTAACTCTGTCTATTCTTCAGGAGCCCAGGAGCACGATTCTATAGTCTGCAGTGCTTCTCTTTGAAGAATCTCAGTTGCTGTGCAAAGGCCATATCTAAAACCAACCCGAGATTAACATATTTGACATGCTTCTTATTAAAAAGATGGAATCCAAAATTTTTTGTCTGTGCACTTTACAACTTTACAACTTTACAATTCAGATGATAAAATGGAGTGTAAAGGCTTTTTTTCTGGTGAATGGCATGCCATGTTCTATAATGTCACAGTGCCTTTTCGTATTCTGTAAAAGCACTTTCTGTATCTTGTTTTGTAACTAAACATTTTTTTCATCTCTAATAAAGAAAAGTTTTAGCTAATTTTCATTAACTTAATCCCATTTCACATATTAATTTATCACCTATTATTTACATTTGTGAAGAAAAAATGCATTGCTGTGCAGACAGATCTGTGTAATTAATCTGCAAATGAAAAAAATCAATTTATTTTTTTCAGGTACATTTGTGAATCCTTGAATGATGGAACTCCTGCTTAAATACCTGATTACACATACAAATTCCACAGTTCATTTTTGGTCAGATCATGACTTTTTAGGAGCCAATTTTTGGAAAAATTTTATCTCCATCTCCACCTGTCTCTATCTCCCTATCTTCGATATCATCTCGTAGTAGCTTTCTTCTGATGGACTTCTGGACAATGTCCTTCTAGGATTACCTTAGACTGCTACTGGCAGTTTTCCAGGTAAAAATCCTTCCTGTCCTATAGGAACTACAGTATATGAATATTCTTTTGCTCAGCTAAACTATTAGCCTGTTGTCGAATTACTGAAGAATAAAATGTTCTTTTTCTCTTGCAGAGCAGTGTGCATATCTCAGCGGGGAGCTTTTCTGTGTTATGATCCTTATATTTCATCTGAGTGCTAAATGCATGAAAGTGGTTATTGATAATGATCTAGTTTGAGTACTAAAATTTTTCAAGGTTTTCTTCCCTATCTTTGATAAATTTCACAACATTTGTGTAGTTATTTTGGTCTCACATAAAAGTTGAAGCACATTTTGAAGACGTTTCCCAAAGGATTTGGAATGTTATTTCTCTTTTCTTAAAGACCCTCTATAGGTTACCTCCTTTTTGAAATTTTCAGTCTGGAAGGCAAGAACTAGACCCAGGTAGAAAGAGCTCCTCTAAAGTTAAAGAGGTCGTCTAAAGTTTCTATTTCATTACTGAATTTATCAGAAAAAGTGTTTCTATCACAAGTTGAAAATAATGATCAACTAAAGTAAGAGAAGTTCTTACTTGAGTTCAGTTTGACAAATATTCACCAGCTATCTGAGAACAGCTGATTTTAAAACCAGGCAGAGATGATATTGCAGAAGAATGGAATTAGGAAGAGTGGCTGTATGCCAGAGAAGTAATGCAGGTGGGATATGACATGGAATCCTTCTGCAGCATTAAGGTGGGTGACATTTTGTTTGTTAAGCTGCTGAATGGCCCACTGTCTTCACCTCTGGCTCACATTAGAGATCCAAATCAAGCACGTTGTCAGCAAATGCAATTTTAAGGTTTATGAATTATATGACCCACTGCCTGACAGGGAGTGTTAGATGAAGTACTTGTGGTAATGGCAACTCCAGTACTGAAGGAATTTGTGCAAGAACTACACAAGGTACTTAGTACTTTGATTTTGTTTGGATCACATACTGTTTGGATCACATACTGTTTGGATCACATACTGTTTGGATCACACACTGCGTTTGGTCCTGAACTCCACTTCTTTTCTTGCACTCCTCGTAACATATTTAACACCCTCATTGTTCACACTGACCAGATGACTAAAACTCTAGGGTTTTTTTTGTTGTTTGGTTTGGTTTGTTGTTTCACAACCCCCTGCCTGCCCCTGAGTCTAGTACAGCTGCACTTCTACATGTAAAGAAACCAGGGAACTGGAAGAGCAGGTGACTACTGCAGTCAACTGAGATAATACCCCGGTTTTAGCTATTTATTATAGAAAAAACATTTTGATCTATGCTTGACTTGCCAACAGTATCAGCACTTGGCCTACAAAAAGATCTGTCAGGGACAAAATAACTCAGACCCATTAGCAAATCCTCTGATTATAGCCCTTTACAGTCTCATTATAACTGGCCCTGAGTCAACATGTTGCAATGTGTCTCTCACTGGACATTCATAGTGACTCATTAGAGCTACATAAATCCAGACACAAACAGCATCCTCCCACTCCTCACCCTCCTTAGAGTCAAGGTATGGAACAGTACCTACTCTGCCCTGGCTGCAACTTATACAGTCACACTCTAATGGCCTTTAAACAAACTAGGGGTGTAGCTCTAACAACTCAGTGCTGGGCGTGAATTACGTGGCCCATCCGAAAACCTGGGTAAATACACCATCTATCGATGGAGCTGATGTTACTTCAGGATTAGAACCCTGCTATTCTGGTTGTGCTGCCAATATCCAAGCTTCATGAGTTTAAAGCTAGCTCAAGAGTGCCTCCATTTGATTGCATTTTAGACATATCCTTGCCTGCTTTGTGTTCCTCTGATTGGTGAAGTATTCTGCAGTAGTTTTTATTGTTTTCCATGGAGTTACTTTAAATAATGTAACTAAGTTGCCTCTTGTCTGGCAAACTAGATAGATAAATTAATTCATTTTCCTAAGGTATGAAGTTTCTGTTAGTTTTTGTTTAATTTTTTGTCATCCTTGGTCCATGTTTACAGCATGTATTTCAGCATGGATGCTGAGCAAAGCTACTGGGACTGAACTGTTTAAATGCTGAACTCATTAATGCCATGAATAGAAATGAAATCAAGTCCCAGCTTTGTCCCATTTAACCCGAGACATTGTAGCAGGAATATATCAATGTGGAAAGAAATGCTTCAGTATAACATAAGTCTCAGATGAAACATGTGAGCTGAGGTTGTGGGTGGATAAACAAGGGCTTGGGACATAACATGCTGGCTCTACCCTTTCTCTGAGTGGTAGCCTGGATGCTTGATAGAAAAATTCATGGAGGTGAAGAAGCTCACCTGGGTGGTCAGATGGCTACAACCTGACAGTCATTTAAACCCCACGTTTCTATATGAGGTGGTGGATACATGTTGAGATTCATTTGATGGAGGAGAAAATTAATTTGATTAATTATTGTGGGTGTGTCTACCTTAGAGTTGCAGTTTAGTAGGCTTCTGCAAAGAATATTTCTGCCTTTTCCCACTTTGCTTCACTTGGTAGACTAACCTCAGAACACACTTGTATTGATTTCAGATGAGCTAACCTAGATGGTAACTTCCTGCACACCAGCCACAAAGGGGCATTCAGCCTCTGGGACCCAGCTACAGCCAGCAGAAGTAAAACCCCCCTGAAACATGTAGCACACAGCTGTCTGGTGCCTAGCATGGTTTGTTCTCACTGCTTGCTAATGGGAGGTGCTATTTGTGACTCTTGCTGCTGGTCAGGCACAACAAGATGCTTCTAGGGATTATTTAAAGCTGCTGTCTTCTCTCTTGCTATCTTAGTGAAAACACTGTCTATGTTTATTTAAGTGAAGTATTTTTCTGAAGGAAATTAAGGGGATGTATTATCATCAGTATTACATGTTCCTCTGTGCATGAGCCTCCATCTCCTTCAAAAAGAAACTTAGATATTCTGCCAGTCAAGTCATCCAACTCAAGGTTCAAAGTAAGTTAGAAACAATCTCAAAATCAACACGGTTAAGCCAATATTTAAATAATTAATAGAAAACCAAATTTTTATCAGTGGTACAAACTATCATACGTTGTGTTACTCTAGCACACATTTTTCATTACACTTGGTGTTTTTCAGCTGAGTGCTAATAGTTGCCATCTTGCTGGAAAGTAAAGTCATTGTGATGCTGGCAGGTGAGAGGCTAATGTAAGGGCATGGAAATGTTTCTCAGTCATCTTTCATATAGCTTTAACAATCAGAAGGAAAAGTTTTATTATTTAAACAGAGTTTTAATATAAATTTTGTATTAAACTTTGCTTAAATAATAATTTTTGTTTGCTTCTGACTATTAAACCAACATTAAAGCAGATTGGAAAGCAGTTCACAGTTTCTTCCATCAGATTCTTTCTCTGCTAGTATACATTTATAACTGATCCCAATCTCTTTTGTGCTCCCCAGCTCTCTCAACCTACCTGGCAGCACTTTACAAAAAAATGCAACCTGTCTGGGGGATGGTGTGTAGGTGCTCTATGGTGTTACAAATGCATTGCTTTCCAACAGGAGGTTCTTTCTACCCTTAGATCTAGATACACCAGGTATAACTGAAAAATGGGTAATGAAAGGTATTGCATGGATTGAAATAGTACTCTGTCCTCACTGAGGAGTGTCAAACATTTGGCTCCGGGCTAGCAGATGATGCAAGATAATCTGGTTGCTGCAAGTGCCTTCTTTTGCAATTTTTTTTTTCTTCTTGCTTTAGTGGAAAGATGTCTCATACGTTAAGTTTTATATATCCAGTAGTGTCAGACCTTTTATGAAAATGAAACAATTTTTCATTTATTTTGACCTAGATATTACATGGTCTGTCTGGAATTTTATTATTTAACTTTGTAATTATTTTATTACATAAAGCTGAGACTGACCTTGTTTCAATATCAGACATCATATTGTCACAAGGACATGATCATTTTATTTTGTTTCCATTTGATAGGATACCTCTAGTCTCTTTATCATTATTTGTGTAGGTTTTCTTGTCATTTCATAATTTTATCTCTGTAAAATCTGGTTGTTAGAAAGGTCAAATTAAGTCCAGATGATAATTCAGCATTCTGAGTAGAATCTGAATTTCCCAAAATTTATATTAAAATACAACCAACCATTAAAAGGGTGGCAAATTTATGCATTTTTAGCAGCCACTCTTATTCAGATGAGAATCTGGGGAAGTAGACAACAATACTGCACTGAAAGGAACCACCTAACCTTTTTTGTCTCTGTCCCCTCACTTCTTCCAAAGACAGGCTGTCCTTTTCCTTAGCTGGTACTTCTAGAGGCCACATCCAACCACCTTCACAGCTGAAGCAGGACCACAGGCCACTGCGCTACGCCTTGGCATGGTCTTGAAAAACCCAAATGATATGGACTGATATTTTGATTTTTTGTTAGGCTGCTTTTACTTTAATATTGACCTAGTCCTACCACATTATCACAATTTGTACATTAACATCTACCCCCCCTTTCATTTGTAGCCCCTGAAGACCTTTTGCTGTTCAGTAGGATGGAAATAGCAGGTGCGTGAGATGCCCTGACATGAGTTCATGTCTTCCAGGTTGAAAAGCAAAGCACCTGTTGTGTTGCTAAAAGACTGTCTAGGCTGTATTTTGAGGTTCTGAACAATTCCAGCTTTTGGGAGGATTACTGCTTCTGTCAGAAGAGCAATTCAGATTATTCGCCATTTTGAAGACACGTTGTCCTTCATATAATACAGTATAAAAGAATAACCAACCAGAATAGGAAAGTCAAATCTAAGCAGAATCCTTAAAGAAGACAAAACAGTTCAGAGAAATTAAGAACTAAGTTATTCTGTGAAGCTGAGTGTGAGAATCATCCTTCCTGTTGCTTTTTGAAGTCAGTAGCTCTTCCTCACACATGCAAATAATTCTCCATCAAAATAATGTAATTGAGGAGTATTTTTTCTTTTATTATGTTTATTAACAAAATACTTGTCTAAAACTGTGATGTCTCTATTTCTTCCCATTTCTCTTATGGAGAGTTCAAGTTATGAAATGCATTTTTTTTTTGCATTTTAATTACAGTATCACTCTTCTAAAGCCACCTAAATACAATAATTTAAGTGAAATAAGCATAAAAGACTGATTTTATTTTTAAGCATAGTATCTTCCTCTTTTATAAAATTCTTCAGCCCAGTGATGCAAAACAAATTCTGTAAAATTAGGAATTCTCACAATAATGCTTGAAAATAGATAAGTTGCATTATCATTATCTGAAAAATGGAGAAACAGTGACATGCCCTGGGTGACTAGCCAAAGACAAAGACTTCACAGTAAAACCAGAAACAATTTATGAATCCCAAGGGGGCTGTGCTTTCTCCCATTAAACTTCTTAAACCTTTTTTCTACCAAATAGTCACAGCAGAAAAAAAAGTAGGGGACAAGGTGTACATACTGCTACAAAAAATTTCAGCATTTTTGTGTGAAATCTTGTTGGAGGTTTCATTTGTTCATGACATGATCTTAACTACCCAAAAACCAAGAAAATGTAGCAAGGCAAAACTATGATCGAACATGAATATTTGTTAATTTTGTTTCTCTCCCTTTAATTGAACATTCATATTCACAAATTTCATTTATCTCACTTGTTTGTGAGCTCTTTCCCCCTCCACTCTAAGCTCTCTCTGTAGCAAGTGACGGAGCCGCCTGGGCCTGCCCAAGAGAGCATTGTGGTATGGTATCAGCAGAAGTCATGAGAGAGATGGGACACCTCTTGCTGAGGACCTGAGCTGAAGACTAATGAGGTCAATAGGAGTCTCAGTTACATACTCTCCTTTGCAGAATGCTGGCTTAAGGGTTAGGCACAACTCGAAGCATCAAAATAAAGCTTTAACAGGTGTAAGCAAGGCACAGTCCTGAGTCCCTCACTACAGGAGGAAATTTCACTCCAAGGAGAATCCTCCTATTTTGATAATTCTTTCTAACTCAAGGGAAAAAACAAACCTCTTAGCGTTTCCTAAAAATTTGCATTATACACTGGTAAAAAATATAATGAATCTGGAATGAGCCATCTGAAATTGTTTTCAAGCCCACTTGACAAACAAATTGTGTTTTTTCCCAAGGCACTTTACTTAAGGAAACATTCACTGGCCTTTTATCCTTTAAACTCTGGTATTTACAAGTGAAGCTGCTGGCTGTCTAATTGCAGTTCACAAAAACATCACACAGTCTCATCTAATCTCTCTTGGTTGCTGCTATATTTAGTTTTCTGTGGGATAATTTACACATACCTGAGCTGAATTCTAACTCAGGTTAGAGGAAAAAAGAAATAAAAAGATTAAAAAAATCCCTAATGTGATTTGCATGCATTTTTTTCAAAACAAAAAGGAGAAGAAAACATTTCCCTGTGGATATACGAGGATATCTATCCCTGCACTACATAGTTAACAAATCACAGCTAGTGTTAGTGACATCTAAACCAAGCAATAACTTTTCCTTCAGAATGGATGCTTTGTACTCTGAGTGAGAACAACTCCCAGTTGCACCAAAACTATCCTACATACGTAAAGGGCTTTAAGTCAGGACAGATGCATTTTGCAGACCTGTGCAATCTTCTGATCCATGTGAGAGCATCACTCAGCTGGCACTCCACACAAGCTCTCCATGGTTTCTGCCTTGCACCTTTGTAGCCCCACATCCTCTTTTCTTTCTGGATTTGGTCAGTAGAATGCCCAAACTCTGGTTACCCAGTGCTGAGAACCAACATTGTAAAAGAAAACTCACTGCTGGTAACAGCCAAATTAAAAAGCAAGAAACAGTTCTCTGTGTAAATGCAGGGATCAGTTCACCCCTTCATTGGCAGTAAGAAATTACTTTTGACCAAGGTTACATCTTCAGCTCCATAGATGAAGCAAAGCCTTCTGAACTTGAATCTTTCTCTATATAGATGTAAGAAGATCACTATCACTGATTAAAACATTTCCCTATCCTTACAGTTCCTCTCAAGTACCACCAGTCTGGGGAAATACCCATGGTGGGAGAAGCGGGAGATGGCATGGTGGGCAAAGGAAGGGGGTGGTACGTAAAGGGAGTATGAGCCCTATGGTATTATCCTGTGGGACAAGTATTTCCTCCCGTAAGAACAAGTCTGTGTGTGTGAAAACTGGTGGGAAAGAGAATTTCAAATTCTCCTGAGCAATCAAAAGACAGATGAACAGAAATAGTAAGTGGAAACCAAGATCCTGGCTTTTTCTCAGTTTTGTAATAAAAGATTTTATGGTGAAATCAACCAAGATTATATCAGAATTAAGAATCCAACTCTGAATATTTTTGCTTCCCAAGAACCAAATGCCTTTCATTAGTATTAATAACCTTTTGAAATTAGTTGATTTTCCCCGGGTATCTCTTTCATGGCAGATGGTTTCATTTGGAGAGTCGAAAAATGCTGGTGATACATGTGGAACGCATGCTCTGAAAAGTATTTTACAAAACACGGTGACATGTACTTGCCTTTCCTTTCTGAATGTAGGTTATCAGTTTACTTCCTGGAGGTCTGTGTGATATTTTTAGATTTTCTAACTATCCATTAAAAATCTAGGCAAGTTCTGGGTCCTTCTCTCTTTCAGGTGTTAATTTTTTTCCCTAGTAATCTCCATCACTTTATTATTTAATCATTTGTATTCCTTTAACAGTAACTTTTGGTTTATTTGCTAACTGAAATTAGGTGATGTATGGTTATAAGGCACAATAAACTGGGAGATTATATGTGCCACATGAAGAATTATTACAGCACCTCTGTTTCCTGTAAGTTCATCTTTGACCATTGTAATTAATACTTTTAAAGATTCTGGTTTATTTGTGTTTACTACTGCCATAAGGCAGCATTTAAAAACAAGCTTTCTATTATTTTTGCCAACATAGTTGTGATGCATTACTGCCTCACTGTGATAACTATGAAAATTACTCTCACCATGTTGTTGGTGTTCTACTTCACAGTACTTCAACATCTACCTCCTGTTTTACGGGCCTTCAACTCTTTTCCCAGTGACATACCTCCTAATTCTTTCAGCCATAATTTCTGACCCATCAGCTACTTAAGCTTTGTTTTTCTTACAAAGACTAAATCTGAACTCTCTTAAGATGGTCTCTAGTGTCATATGTTGTTCAAGTACTTGAAATGGAAGTACAAACTCAAAGTATGTAGGCTCTTCCTGAAGTACTTCCCTGTGATAATAGTTCCCTTAGAGAACATTGTGTTTCATAACTGCATTTTGAAATGACATGGTAAACTTTTTCAGGAAATGCAGAAGGCCTAGTGCAGCTTTATTGCATAGGAGCTCAGTCTGTTGTTGATAATAGGAGTTCCAATTTATGGGCAAAAATGCTCTTAATGACACATATGATTTCAGCATACACATTTGCTTTTGATTAAATTCTGTAACACATTGGTACACCCATGTAGAACTGACATTTGTCTTTATGAATCTCATGTAAAATGACACTTTGAGTCATGCATAAGGAATTTACAAGAAGAACATGACAAAACAATGTCCTTTTTGTGAATAGAGCCCATATTGTACACTTTTATTGCTTTACCAGTAATACATAATTAAAAATGTCTACAAAGTCTGGCTTTGATCCTGGGGCTTTCTTCCCTGGGTTTAAGCTAGATACAGTTCCTGTATTCATGATATGACTACATAGTAGGTAAGGTTCATGCCCAGCCTGTACTTTTAAAATCAACTCTCTTGTGACTTCATTGTTCTCTAAACACAATCTCAAAGAACAGTTTAAAGCTACAATGATATTAAGATTTAAAGTCAAAAGGTCTAAAAAGAGATTAAGAGTGGAACAGGATCGCAGATGGACGGCAGCAGACAGGACACATCTTAGCAATTCACAGTTGCTCATTGAAACAGTAAATACCACGGAGCCTGTTCCTGCAAAGCCAGGCTGAGCTGCCTGTTCTGAACCACCAAACCAGCTTTGCTCCAGGGGTTCCTCCACTGACACGAGAGTTGAAGCTCATCCCCAGGGAAAAGCTGAACAGGGGAAAAATAATTTGGACTTCTGTAGAAAGAGAATGGAGGATTAATTAAAAATTAATTTGTTTATGAATCTTCATCCCTTCCATGTCACTGCTTTGCCATAGTCTTAGGCTGAAAAATTATTAATAGCTAACATATTTTTGTTTTAGTTTGTCCTGAGCAATCTGGACTGAGAAATTTTACGGGGCAAATTAGAGCAATTTTGATTGACAACAACTAACTTCATTTTTCCATAGTGAGAAGTGGTTTGATTTTCAGAAGTATTCAGTATCTGTAATTTCCTTCATAAAACTTCTGAAGGTAATAAATATCCATTTATTTTCTTGACAAAATTTAGCCTCCATTATATTTTGCTTCATAATGTTTACTTTCTAAGGCTAATGGATTACTACTATTTAATTCAGACTTCTTAAGCAATAATGTCCCTTAAAAATTTTTGAGGTATCTGCGTATGAAACCTGATCCTCACACATACACTGACCGCAGGTATTTTGCAATATTTATTCCAAATTCCCTGTTTTGCCTGTAAGACAGGCAAGAAAGCAAACAGAGGAAAGGATTCAAATGCTGCCAAGGAGTATCATCCAAGTGCTAGAACATCTACAAAATCTAGTCCAGTATTTTCAAGGCTGCACTTTCTTCCTTCTGGCCTTAGAGACAGACAGACTGTGTATGGCAAGGCGGGGAATAAGGAAGGTGATGGCAGCAAAACTGAATGAGAGAGACATTTGCGTCACAAATGAGACGTTTGTGTCAAACTGAGACATTTCTGTATTATTTTAGAGTTGTTTTTCTCAGTTGGTCAGATGGATGGGAAGAACCAGAGGCTGGGGAATGCAGAAATACCATCACAGGCAAAATAGTGTTCAGTTTGCTTTCTCTTCTGTGAAGAGTGTGAGTGCTCTTAAGTAAAATCTCAGACTCCTTGGAGTAGCAGCCTTCTTTCAGAGAGCAGGAAATTCAAGAGTGTTTGATGAAGTTAGTAAAACTTTCAGTTGATTTTATGTTCAGGGTTCAATGTTCAGCTTGTATTCCATATTCAGGGCTGGTTTCTAATTTTCTCTGGAGATTCAATCCACATCACCCGCTCTATTAGTCTATGGCAAAAGCTGGAGCCTAAAATGGTGCTGAAGGCTAAGCTTTTTGGAAGAGGAAACACAAATAAGCAACTTAAAATTAATTCATGACTCCAGCAGAACATCTGAATTTGCACAGTTACAGCCATGGAACTATCTGTGTATGGGTTTTAATCTTCATTTTAGGTACTGCAAATAGTACTTTGTAGAGCTAATGTTTCCCATGCCTCCTAAAAGACCTCATTGTCCATTGTCCCTGATATTCAGGCTTACACTGTCCACACCAAATGATCGTATATATGCCTTTGACCAATGTTTGAAAATTTTAACACCAGAAGTTAAGCTATTACATTAATGAAAAATATGTTGTTTTTCCCAAAGTAAAAAACATAAATCCCAATCTTAAGGTCTTTTTTGGACGAACAATTTAAGACTAGCAGAGTTGTCCTCAAGTTAGGGCTTTTTTTCAATTTGACCAATAAATATGCCTCTTATTTCACACATCCTGAGTGGCAATGTGTAAGGGTTTAGTTAAACAATTTCTGCAGTGAACATGGTCTATCTTCACATGGCAGACATGCTTGCTGCACTGCATTTGATACATTTAGAGGGGGTTTGAATAAATTTTCCCCTTTCATTGCAAATGTTTGTAGCTGTAATTATAAATCATGTGGATCCAGGCCATGGCACTGAGACCTAGGACACCTTAATTTCCAAGTTCCCAGTCTCTGTGCAGACAATATGGGACAGAAAGGATGAGGACAGAGGAATGGCCTGTGGAGGACTTTTTATGTGAGAAGAAAAGATTAGATGTGATGCCAAGAAAATTGTCTTTAAAAAAATCCTGAAATCTTAATGTTTTATCTCAAATGGTTGTCCTGGTAACCTATCAGATTATAATTCTCAGTTTTTGCCTTTTACCGGTTTTCCTTGCCATCTGATGTAGATTCTAGATATATTCAGAATAAGCTATTATTGCATGTAGTGCTACCTACTGACTGCATTTCTAGGCTTATTTTGTGTTCACATTCTTTTTATCTGTGCTTTATTTTATTTTATTTTAACTTTTTTTAAAATCCTCAAAATAGGAATTTCCTATTTGTCACTTTCACTGATGAACAAAATCCCTTATATTGCTTGCTGATATAATGGACAAACATAAACAACTTAAAATCTTTTCACATTACATATTCACAGTACAAGCTATGTGACCATTTGAATTTTAATAAACCCCCTTTACATAGTTTCTTAATTCTACAGGAAGTGACTCTTAGTGTTACTCCTTCTAATTCCCTGAGCAACCAGATTGTTTGCATGTTGCAACACCACCTTTTTCAGTGTGTATCTTCCTTTTCCAATGTTTTACTTCAGTTTTACTTGGCCTGGATTCAAAATATTCTGATTTTTTCTTATTTCTCTTAATCCTTCCAGTTCCTACGGCATTGATAAACCAGTCAATTTACAGGAGAACTGCACCTGTCTTCAGATCAGGCACTTCTTTTGCAAGGTGACTATTTTCCAGAGTTCAAGGGATGCTGAGTTGCTTAAACCTCTCCTTCACTTCATCTGGAGAATCATCTGTCTCTGTGGTCATATTTCTCCCTTGGAGTTTAGAAACCATTGACACAAGTACTTTCTCTTTACCTTTTCCTGCATCAAATCTACTACAGGACTTTTCTCATTTCATAGACTTTGTAGTTCCTCATAACTCTTGGTTCTCAGGTTTTGTGGGAAGGAGGCTGGATGCTAAAAGTTATCAGCGAATTTAGGGTTAACTTTTAATGTGCTGGTATGTAGGTAATTTATTCCTATTACTTTTAATTAAAGCTATGTTTCCTCTTCCTAATATCTTACTATATTATGTACATACAGTGGCCACGAAAAACAAAATGTGATAGGTTAAAGTTTGCCTGGGAACAGGGAAAGCAATAGACCATTCAACTGAGAAATGTATTATATAGTGAAAAGTACAAGATTTAATACTAGCAATAAAAAAGAAGCTGCACATGAAGTTGTCTCCTTCCTTATAGAAATATGAGTCTACAAGCAGCATGTCTGACATCTTAACAGTAGCAATTGAAGCACATGTACAAAGCATGAAGCCTAAATACACCTCCAGAAAGACCATGGTTTTCTCAGAGAACAATTTTTGTTGCACTAATAGTTGGCACTTAAAATTAAGGGCAGTTTAAGAAATATGGATAAAAAACCTGAATTAGTTATTTTTTTAGGAATATTTGTTTTGTAAATATACCTGTGATTTATCCTAGATAACTCACACTGGAACTAATAGCTAAGCCTTGATCTGGTATTTTTTGATAGAAAAAAAAAGAACTCTTCAACTTAATTTGAATGTGGGTATTTCAAAGCAGGTATTTGCAAACTCAGAAAAAAAGACCTTTTCATTAATTCATCAGTTTGGAAACAGTCACACTAACCCACAACCACATACAAATACAAAAATCCTAATGGGACTATTTTCTTACTAAGCCTGTAATAGTTTACATTCACCTAATGGCCTGGGGTTATAAGCAAACTACTCAATTAGAGAATTTAGGCTCATTGCCCACATATTTTAGAGCAAATTATCCCTTCTCAATTGCAGAACCCCCTATATAAAATGCTTAAACAGTATTTCCTGTTAAAAAAGAAAAAATACTATTCCCTAAATTCCCACCTTGAGTCTACTAAGTATTTCTCTTCATGCTAGTGTAGCCATTTTATGGAGAAATATTTATTTTTGCTTGCATACCTCAATCTAGACCCTTTTGTTGGAATGCTTTTAACCTTCCAAGCAGCTAAAAAATGCTAATGCAACTTTTTTGCCCTTTTTTTTTTTTTTTTTTGTCTCAGAGTAAGATTTTAAAGAGTAGTTTCACACCCCCCTTACTAGGGATACTGGAACACAGAGGTCTTCTGAAGGCCTAGCATTTGAAGCTTGAAGGATAACAGATCTTCCTCTTCTAAGGGCATTCTGAATTATCTTTTAGCAATTACTATTTCTTCTACTTCTTCTTTAATTTAAAAGAGAGGTTGATGCTTTCAGCTATAAACACCCATTAAAAGTTCCTCACCCTATTATGTCCAACTGCTGCTCTTAATTGTATGCAGCTGGGTGAATCACTGAATTTTCATTTTAAAGATAAAAATTAAACAATACAATTAATCAGATATCAACCCCTCATAACAGATCCATTTCCGATACAGAGATATCTGGCTTTGACCATGTGCTGGGGATTAATTTCTCATGTGTAGTGTTTGACCACAGCAGGACAAGTCCAGCTCAGGCCCAAAGTGTGTGATCAGTGTCATGGGTCTGATGGCAGCAGTGTGGTTTTGGGGATGTGGATGAAGGGGCTCCCACCCCTGTTAATCCTACTCTCCTGTCTGTTTTCATGGTTATGTGAAATAACTTTCTGGGAGATGTAATATGAGCTGAAGGAACTGTTGGTTGGTGGACGTGTAAGTAGATGAGACACAGATGCTTTTGGAAATGAAAATATTTTATATATGTGCCAAGAGTGTTGTCACAGTTATGAGCACCAGTGAAGTGGCCATTCTCTTGTTTGAGATCTGGGGGAAAGAATGAGGGTGGCAGCTCTTACCCTAGGGTCTTTCTGGAAACTTAGAAAGGCTTCTTCCATGATTCCAAGACAGAAGCCTCGTCCTCACACAAAATTCTACTGGATTCAAAGAGCCGCTGCACTCATCTGAAGATAGAATTTAGCTCAAAATGTGAAAATGTATGCAATATGATTTAAGCTAATAACTAAAACCCCTTTCAATAAAGCAATGAGATAGTGAGGAAAGTTCTGAATGCCCAAAGGTGAGTTTAGAGCAGATGAATCTTCCATTTTTGACATGCTTAACTTTTTCAGTTCTAACTACCTCTACTTATTGCTTCAAGTAATCTACTTATTCCTAAAAGTCAGAATCTCTGGAATATCTTCACCATGGCACCCAACACAAGCTGTTGTTTCGGAAGGCATATGTGTTATACAATTAAATGGATGGTACAATCTCCTAGACCAATGCACAGTTCAGATAATACAGTAGCAAAGATAAATAAAAAGCCTATGCCATCTTGCTAGTCTTCAAACATTGTGAAGGGCAAGAATGGAAGTAACAGATTAAAATCGTCAAATAATTAAAGAAATTTGTGCCGTGGAATTACCAGGTCTCAGTCCTGCATTAGATGTGGACCCCTACCACTTTGTAAAAACCTAGCAAGTTTTGGGGAAGTATGCAGCTAAAGTATCCCTCTTAGACTCTGATGAAGGATTAAGGTCTAATTTCATGCAATGCTCCAAGAATAGAGAAGGCGTAAATTCTAAATTAAGGAAAGCATGCTTTAAAGAACACAAGATAATGCCAATGTAATAAAAATAGTTAAGCACAGGGTGAAAAACCAAGGAACTGTTATAGATATATACAAATTAATTCAACAAATATGTATAAAGCACGTACTTTTGAAAGTGTTGCTAAAGCAGTGTCTTCAGGAGAGTTTTAAAATCAGTAGGCTGCAGCTGACTATTCCATGAGCAGGCTGTTCCTGCTCTTAGGGAAATCAGCAACAGTTATACCAGTAGGGAATCACATACTCAAGAAAATTCTTAACATCACCAGAAAAACAAAAGGCAAATATTCCTCATTTTCTCTAATGGGCTCATTAAGCAGAATTTCTTCTACTAAGATAAAATTTCCTTACTAAGAATATGGTAAATTATTTACAGAGCTAAGAATAATATCAAAGGAATATGGGAGTATTCCAGGACTCAGACCAGAAATTCTGGGGCAAACTGGATAAAAATAAAATGCCCAGTCTATCTGTGTGATAGAATTTGATTAAGGTTTACTGGCTTTTTATTACAATTTCCAATTTGACAGGCCCTACTAAAGCTAAAATTGAACTTCATATACAAAGCTTATGTGGTTATGTTTGTTATTAGCATTGTCTTCCCCAGAGATATTTGGATTTTGTTTAACTGAAAAATAAACAAGTTAAATGCCGAATTGCCTGGTTAAGACAGTTATATGATGTGGTCTTTTCCTTTCATTATAAAGATTGTGCATTTTGGGATACTCGTTTAGGAGTTTGTGGTTACTTTACTATAAATCTAATACCATGGACATATAACGTTTTTGTTCAATGTTCTGCTTTTTTCATATAAAGTTCTGTGTCCTGGCCAATTTATGGCCAGACTTATCCAATAAACAAGTTTGTAGGAATGCATTTATAGATTGTTAGAAATACGTGTGGTGCCTGCACTCTTCTCATTAATAATGTAATGATTAATTTTCACTTAAAAAATTTATTTTTATTTTTTAACTATATTATAACAAAAAGGGTAAATTATTATATATCAGAAGTTATTTTCCTAAAAATTAGAAAAAGTAGGAAGATGCATAGATTAAAAAATACCTAACTGTGAATGGATTCCTCTGCTCTTGACACTTAAAACTTCCTCGATATTCAAAGGTTAGATGATTAGTACTTGCTGAAAATCAGATCCCTTGCAGTATCTCACCTGAACCTGCAAAGCCTTTCTGAAAATTTTCTTGGTAAACCAAATGGTAAGCAAACAAGTCATATAGGAAAGCCTATTAGTTGTCAATGCATAGATCAGAGAGGTGTAAGCTAGTACATTATGAAATAGGAGAGGCAGAGTTGTTCTGTTGAAGCTTCCAGGAATTCTAGGACCCAGTTTGCTAGCCATGGGTCATTCAAGCATAGAACAGAGACAGAACCAAACTGTTTATATCTTAAATACCCGTAAAGAAACAAAAAGCGATCGATAAGATTGATACTACTTCATTAGCAACGTGCCGACTGTTATTATGTTTCACAGGGCTTTTCAGTGCACTATGGTGTTAGAACTTCTGTGAAAATTAAGAGAGGTTATGATGTTTGGAAGAACAAACTGCTAAGACTGGCAGCTAACAATGAGAGTAACTAAGTTTTCGCTGTACTTTAGGTTAATAGGTTTGAGATTAGCATCTATCTGTCTTGAAGGTAATTAAATGAATGAGTAAAACTACTATTCTTCAGAAAGAATTTAAGTAATGACAAACATAAAATGTATTACAGTTTTTTTTTTATTTTCTGGCATGAAAGAACAGATCTAGTATTATTAAACATATGTAATTTAATAATATAACCCAGACCTAACAAAAATATATATATTTTGCCCTAAAAAAGAAGTCCTAGACTTCACTACATGATATTTGTGTTTTCTGGTAACCTCCTTTAGTCTCGACAGGACAAAATTTGATGTGTTGCTTGTGCTGGAAAATACGCCTTTTCTAATGCATTTTATTCTGGTTTATTTTGCCTAAAGAACTAAAGTTTTATTTCAGATTTTTCTCTTCCCTTGGATCTCATCTGCATTTTACCTTTGACTCATTACACTTTTATCATTAGTTTTCACTGGTTGAATATGGGTCAGTTTATGACTGGAATATGGATAGTACCCCAAAAATATGTAATGAAACCCCAAGTCATTGCTCTGAAATGCCAGTTCCCAAGTGTGTTTTTAAAATTCAAGGCACATTAATGTTGTCTAAGCACTTCTGTGCAGCCAAAGCAGGCTTGGAATGACTTTGAATCCTACCATTTGAAGTTACTGGAGTGATTACAGTAGAAGTTCTGCTTTTTGTCCAGCTTCTATATGCATTTAATGTAATAGATTTATTTTGAGAAAGGGTTTCTTATTTTTACGTCATGCTGGTATAATTAATTCAAGCTCTGTTTCAGACATATATTAGTATGACATACTGTGTGAAAATCATGTTGCCTGGGAGTTTTGCATGTGAAGGGACTGTAATTTCTGATCTTGAATTATCTAATCTTGAAGCAGTAGTAGTTGTGGTAAAGGATACTCAGTAGCTGAAATATGTTCTAAAATTCTGAACACTTTCAAATTTCACATTCTTTAAAAAGTTATTTGAAAAATCACATGTGAAAAGACTAGCAGCATTTATACCATTAAACATGAACAAAAAGCATTGTCCTTCAGCTTGCAAGATATATATTTGCTTTCAAGGGGAGCTCTAATATTTGCCATCTTTAACTGAATGAAATCACAGATACTTTTACATGTGGATTTTATTATAAGAATTGGTTTATAAGCCTGCTATTTAACATGATTATATGAATTACGAACTGTGATTTTATTTTTTTTATAATCTCTGCAGAGCTTGCCATTATTTTTACATGTCTGTGTCTGGCATTATGCACCTTTGAAATTGTGCCAGAAATATTTATTGTCCTATTTCTGGCACTCTGGGACTCTGTGGTTCTGTTTGGTTTCCAACCAGAACAAGGCTTATTAGCAGATCCAGTTCTTCGTACTTTGCTGAAAACAATTTTGTATGTAAATTTAATACTTCATTAAAGTAAGCTCTTGTAACAATCAGGAGTATGTATGATATGCATTTAACGTAGGTAATGTTCTATCTACCACTTTGAGCAGTTATCAGAAGCAAAATGTATGTACTAATTAGAACTTTCCTTCTCATTGCTTGTCTCCTCCAGCTTGACTAATAAGAAAGCATTAAAACGCACTCAGGTTCAGCAGAAATGGGACACTCTTCCTGCACTTACCTGTGCTCTGCACACACATGCATTGCCCTGGAAGGAAGACTTGCTGTAGTAAGAACAGCACGTTCTCATTCACCTCTGGAATCACATTTATTTAGTTCCAAATTCCTTTATTCTTATTCAAGTAAAAATCCTCTGAAGGTCAACAGGAGTTTCATTCAAATTACTTCATAATTTTGCCCTCATTTTGTTGGATTAGTTCCAACTTTGCCCAGTAGGCACAACCATTCTAAAAAGGCTTTTGGAAAGTATTCTTTATTTTATTTAGCTTCAAGGAAATATATGTTAATAAAATTTAAGGATGTACTTATGTGTTTATTAAAGAGGAGGAATCCTGTTGAATCAGAACCCTAATTTGTTTAAAGAGCAAACTGCTCCAGGAAGCAAAAATAATATAACTGGGTTAAGTATTAGTACAGCTCAAATATTTTCAGTGAGAATAATCATGCTTTCACTCGGAAACCAGGGAAAATTGATTTAGTATGCTTTTTACAGAACACTGTTATTGTTATACAGTCATTTTTATAACTATAAACATAAATTACTCATTTTAGCCACTAAAGGGTCAGAAGTTTGAAGTCATGCCCATCAGGGAAGGGGATGTACTTATATGTGTATAAAACTTCACACATGATTTGAAGCATGATTTATCTCAAATAGAGGCAAAACCATCTTTCTGCTTCTCATGTGACAATTTCACACTAAGCTTCTTCTGTTTGTTCATGAGATCTTAATAACAGAACAGACACATGCATTTTAGTGTTTTATAAGAAATCACTTTCAGTGTGGTAAGAAAATAATCCAAAGTTTAAGCATGTTCCTAAATATATTGCCAGAGATGTGTAGTATTCAAATGAGGAACAGCCGTCATTCCTGCTTTAAACTTGATGATCTTTCAAGTATGGAAAAGTTCACATTCTAGGGTATCAATTAAGAGGTTTAAGATGGAAAGATATTTATGTTTTTATTTATTTGTTTATTTAAAGGGTTTAAATGTTTACATCTGCCACAGAACAATAATCGGCAAAATAATCATAGAAATAATAATAGTAACAATTGTAATAATAAGTAACAACAATAATAGTGTAACAATAGTGGCAGCAGCAGCGGCAGTGATAACAGTGGCAATAGCAACAGTAAGTAGTAGTAATAATAGTAAGAGTAATAATAATTATTAATCAAAAGCAAAGGTCTTAATCACAACAAGAATACTTTTTGGACTGGAAAGTATTCTTGGCTTTTTCTGATGACTGTATGCAATGTTGAGAAATTTTTGTATGAGCCATTCACTTGAAATTATATCTTTTGACTTAATGGATTATATACTTCTTTTTGAGGTAATAATTTATTGGAAGAGCCTTAAAAAAGGGCTTAATGAAAGTCATGGAGCATTCAAATGCCTTGCATGATAATACACTGAAAGGCTCAGGGAATTAGAGGCCACTGTAAGAACACAGACATGTGACACTCCAAATGTTACAGTTGGATTAGAATGTCGAAAGAAACGTATACTATTACATATAAAAAATTAAATCAAAGTTATAATATCTTTCTCGGCACCATTGTTGCAGAACACATTTCTAAAGCACAGCTTGCCAAAATACATCACTGAAGTCACCCTGCTTCAGGAGTGCCACTTTTTTTGTATGTTTTGAAATTATTTAAATGTCACGAATTAAACATAGTTTATTTGGCTAATCCATTTTGAAGCCTTTTTTGCAGCTTCCAATTTATATCTGCCTTGTGGTTTCAGGCCTCAGCTCTTTGTAGCTCTGTGGTTCTCTCTACTAGGGCTCTGTAAAACAACTTTCTCTAGCTCTTTTCCCAGTCCCAATTCTAACTGAAACTTACAACAAAAGAAGACAAGAAAATAGTCTGGAGTCATCACAGTCAGTCATGTCAGTTAAGTACAGGCTTGATGTAACTTTTATTACAGATATGCCCCCACAAAAGTAATTAATTACATATGTATTTTCTTGCTTTGGTTAAAAAAAAGTTCATAAATTACTTTATAAAATATATTATAAATATAAATATAAAATATAAATAAACATAATTATATACATTTTCCCAAAGCTGAATTATGCAGGACATTCACAAATGTGTGAAATATGTCACTTATAAAATGACAGTGAGCACTCATTCAGTTCAAGATCCAGAGAAAACAGATTCCAGGCCTTGAGGCACATGGTCCACTGATAACTAGATTAAATTTTGTCTTCCACTAACACCACTGATTGAGGTACATTCAGCTGAGGATGGGGTGTAAGGGCACTGCAGCCACCCAAAAGCTGACACCCACTTCGTGCCATTAGTGGTGGTAGAGTAGCTCTGCAGGTGGAGAGCAGAGCAAGGAGTGCCTGGACTGTGTCCCCTAGAACTTGGGCTTGCTTTGATCACTGAGATGCCCACAGGGCATGAGGAAGTGAAGTTGTGTTCTTGAGGAATTCCCTGTGCTGTAGAGAGATGAGCACAGAGGGTTGACTCAAACCTAACTGGGACACAGTACCTCAGTTTCAATCTGACCAATGTAGCAAATGGCAGCATCTAATTCCCAACAACCATGACATGAAAGAAATGGTGAGATGGCAAAGAACACAGTCAATAGTGGTTTGAGTGGTGGAGTTTGTCATCATTAGGCTATCTATGTACCTTCATTTTCTGCAGTCAAATCTCCATTTGCAATGTAAACACAGGTTCAGTTTCAGCACCTAAAAATTCCCAGCATATACATGGGCTCACCAGCCAGAGAAGTCCAAAAGAGTCTGTTTTAAAATGCTAATTAAAAACTGCCAAGTAAACATGGCTAGGAAACATTAAATTTCTCTTAACAAGCTAGCATTTTCCTAATGATGAACCGACCCATATATTTATTTAGAAAAATAAATTGGACTAGTAGGCTACATATATTGTTAAAATATAGGAGTGCTACGAATGATGCCATGGGAAAACTCTTCTTGAAAGTGATCTAGGGTGTGAGACCAAAACATTTTAAGAGAAGTTTATTGTTTGGGGTTTTTTTAAATAAGTTTGTTGTTCAGTGTTCTATATAGAGGGACTGAAAGTGCTAAATGCTGTCTATGATGCTGGGGAAGATTCTGAAGATGTACTCTGTTGTTGGAGTGGTTATGTAGAGTCAGGTTAAGCACCAATCACACTGATAATGAAGGTTTTTGAACGGACTTTATTTAAGAGTTTCAAATACTCTGTAGGGGGCAGTTTTGAACCAGATTAATGGAAATTTGAAGCTGACTGACTCGAAGTTATGTTTTTATGCTCAGTTTTTTCATCCTTACCAGCAACATGGACATAATATCCTTTTTTTAGGTAGATCTTGGTGCTTACACAAACAGGTAGCTGCATACTATCATATAACACCACACAGGTGAGAGGCTTGTCTGCAAGTAAAGTTCTGTAATGGTAGCTAACAATTCTTTTTTTAAACTGTCAATTAGATTCATAACTGAACAGCAGTGATTAGAACTTCATGGAGTAAGCCTGCATAAAAAAACAGCTCTGCAAAAGGGCCCAAGGATAGAAGTAGAGCTTGGGATCTCCCTCACAATTCTGGTTCAGCCTTGAATCAGGGCTGAATTTTGTAGTGACTTTAAAGTATTAAAAAAAAAAAAAAAAAAAGAAAAAGAAAAGGGAAAAAAAGAGAAAGAAACAGCCTCTTGGAGACATCAGTATTGCCCACAGCATTTCAAAATGCCTTTAAACACAGTATCATCATTATTTGCATTTATTTTAAATGGATATTATGCTACAACATGGAAAAAGATGTCAGCACACTTAAATATGTTAGCTTGAAGATGAAGATTTTAATCAGATTCTCTCCAGCAACATGCCACTTAGAAGTATCAAACCCAGAAATTAACTATTTATTTAATCTGTAATACTAGCTGTATTTAATCTGAAAATTGTTCTCTCAGCAGAGTGATAGTCCTTAGTACAAGGATTTAAGTAGAAGTGACTCTAGAGAGCAAGCTGAAGAGAAGGAGAGGCTCAGTCAATGAGTCTTTTTTCCACTTGGAAAGGAAGGAATAGTCTAGATCTCAATGAGGAAAATAAAGCTGTAGATCTAGGTCACCTCTGTAATTGATAGGGGAGTATTTCTAGTATAATCAGTGGCTCTGCACTGACTGCCATTATTTTGATTCAAATGAACTTGAAGCCCATTCTAAACCATGATACGCAGATGAAGTTGTTACTTAGCTGATACTGTAACTAGCTGATAATACAAAGTAGCTATATCCACTCTGGACACTGGCAGAACGTAAAAGGATTATTTTCCCAATGTCAAAACTAAGAATGAATGCCTGGCAGATGATCAGACTCAGCAGCTCTACTACTTAAAGCTTGAAGCCGATTGTGTTGCCTGGAAAGGTGGTGGAATATCTTGTTTGTCCTCTCCGAGCTTAAAATCCTTGCCTATTCTGTTTGAATTTGAATTATTTTCAAAATTGATGTACAGGGATGACGTTAATTTTCTTCACAGCAGCCCATATGCTGCTGTTTGTTGTATTCTGTGACTAAAACAGCACTGATGACACAGCAATGTTTTGGTCATTGCTGAACAGTACTTGCACAGTGTTGAGGCTTTATCTTTTTCATGCTCTGATCTCTTAGTGAGTAGGCTGGGGGTAGGCAAGAATTTTGGGAGGAGAACAGCCTGGACAATAGACCCAAACTGGCCAAATGCATATTCCATACCACATAACATCATGCTCAGCAATAAAACTGGGGTAGCAAAAAAAGAAGGTAAGGGAGTTTGTCTTCCAGGGTATAATTGCTTGAAGACTGGCTAGGCATCAGTCTGCTTAGGGCAGGTGGTTAGTTATTTCCTTTGCATTGTTTGTTTTTTTTTTCTTTCATTCACTTGCTAAACTTTCTTTTAACCCAATCCATGAGCTTTCTGACTTTTACTCATCCTAGTATGTCCCCCATCCTCCTGAGGGGGAACAAGCAGGAGGTTGTGGGGGTGTATGCCTGCTGACCAGGATCAACCACCACAACTGGAAAAACCCCAACATGTGTAGGATGTCCTATGATGCACTGTTACATACAACAAGTTCGACAATGCATGGTCAGCTGCAGGTGTACAGCTTCTGCATAGGAATTTCTACTTCAAGGCACTCTGAAGGACTTTCTTCCACATCTGTGCACACGCACCCACTTGTGTAACTGTAGTGGTAAAACCTCCGAGCAGGGCACCGGAGACTTTGTCAGAAACACAGTGCAAACAGAGAAGTGTTCATTGTTCCTCTGTTTTCTCGGTATGAGGCAGGTGGTGGGTGTCAGCCGCTTAAGAAAACTGATAGAGGACCAAGGGAGAGGAACGCTGTTATTACAGTAATGTAAATTAAAGTACAGAGTTCTGCTTCTCTCCAAAGATGTTCAACATTTGCCGACTGGAACGAAAGGGACAGTGAGAGCATCCCCCTGCTGTGACCCTCAGGGGACTCCAGCGTCCGCCTGGAGAGCACACGCCCAGCACGCCGCCTTTGTCAGCACCGCTTCATCTGCAGAGTGCCAAGAGGCCGGGGCAACCCCCCACATGACAGCCTGACCCTCATGTTCCTCGGTTTTAGCGTTAAAACACCTTTATTTTCTGCGAACGGGGACCAGCGAGAGCCGCAGGAGGACGTTGACCGCCTCCGCTTCGACTCTCCTGGGCACAGTCACCCGAGGCCCCGTGACACCGCCCCGGCCGTGCCTCGAGGCGCGGCAGGAGCGGCCGCTCGGGCACGGCACGGTCCGGTCCCGCACGGTACAACCGCCCAACCCTCCCCGGCCGCTGCGGCCGCTCCCGCCATTCCCGCCCCACAGTGCGTCCGGCCCCGCCCCGCCCCTGCGCACCCCGCGGCAGAGCGGCGCTGATTGGCTGCCGGGGCCGCGCGGGGCCTGATGGGAGCACCGCGCGGGCGGCGGGGCCCCTCCTGCGGCGGCGGCAGCGGCGATGCGCGGCCCGGCCCGCGGCAGGTACGTGCTGCGGGGGATGCCCGGCCCGGCCCCGGCGAGGCGGCGGGAGAAGGGCGCCCGGCGCTCCCTGTGACCGGAGCCGGGGCTCGAAGCGCAGCAGGGCGGCCGGTGCTCTCGCCCTCCTCGCCATGGGCAGCCGGGCGGCGGCCGGGGTGCAGCCTCGGGGGAGAGAGCCGCCGGCCGCGGGGAGGGGGCGGTGGGGCCCTGCTGGGCCCGCCCGGGCGCGGCGGTGCGGCGGCGCCGTGCGCTGTCCCAGGGACCGGCCGGGGCCGCCCCCGAGCTCCGCCCGCCCGCCGTGCCTGGGGCTCGCTCGATCCCCCGGCCCCGGCGGCCGCAGGCTTCGCACCAGGGCTGGGCTTCGGAAACAGCGCCTGACCCAGCCACTCCTCGCTCCACCGCTGTGCAGCCCGTATGGGAACTAATTTGCCTTTTTAATTAAGGCTCTACAAAGCGTAAGACCTCTGTAGGCTGCTTCCGAACAGGAACAGCTGAAAGCCTAGTTTAAATGGGAAAAAAGTTCAGTGTCGTGTTTTAACTGGGAGGACCTAGAACAGGCCAGCAGTACGTGCTAGGTGATGCTTTTGCTTTTCTTTTGCCTGTTTCCTTGCCCTCGGCACTCGTAGCTGGAGAAACTTTATGGTCCCACTGGAGGTTTCTGAGGTCAGTAAATTGTGGGAGAACTGGAGATTCAATTTGAACGGTAGAACTTGTGTTCTTTGTAATGATAAATACCTAAAAATATTTACATAAAATGAAGTCACTAAGCTTACCAAACCCGTCATTTAAAAAGCATTGCCCATTCCTTCAGGGGAAAGGTCCGTATGTCTGTACGCAAGGCCTTGATGACAAGTTTCTAACTTCCTTTTTTTTTCTTTTAATATGTCTTCTCTTGACGTTATTGAATCTTGAATTTCAGCATGTCAGTTATTAAAATTTACTTGGGAGACTGATTTTTTTTGAGAGCTTTTAATCTTAAAACATTATCAACAAGCTTGAAGAAATTTGAGACTGACTTGATAAAAGTGAAATGAGATCATCAAACTATTTTCTCCCTCTTGGTGGATGGGTTGGTGGATGACTTCCGTAATCAAGCATGATTCATCCCTCTTTCAAAGAGAAACATTTTTTTCTGCTGTGGTACTCTTAGTCTGGCACTTTTGCTTTTTAATAACTTACATGTTTTGAGAGTAGAGGAAATAATTTTTTTTTTTGAGAGAGTCAGGTAATAAAATTGGTAGTAGTGTTTTCTTAAGCTTCTATATTAAATGTTTTTTAACTATTTTATTGTCTGTTTTAAGCCCCGGATTAGGAAATATTGCAGCTATCTTACTTGTGTATTAAATCAGTGCTAATGTTTGTGGAAGTAAGTCCAATTGCAGTAGTGCTTAGTGAGTGGAATGCACAGCTCAGTGCTAAAGAAGTGTAGTCTTCAGAGTGGGAAAAGTGCTATGTAATTATTTGTTGGTTAGATCATGGGAAGCAAGCAACTTGTGGAAGGAGAACTCTTGCCATGAATGGTTACTATGTGAGGGATAGGTATGTGGAGTGGTAGATGAGGAAGAAGGAGGAGAGTCTGAAGCCTTTGAAGACAACTTGTGTTGTCGTGTCAAAAAAAAGAGGAAAGAAAGGAAAACATCTGAGGCGCTCCATAGAAATCGTAAAACATTCTGTATCTCCGAACTAAGGATTCAGTGACCGAACTGTAAATGTGCATCTAGTGGCCCTAATCCCTTAATACCTCTTTGGGGAAGGGTTTTGGGAGTATTACTGACTTGCAGAGCAGCGCATATAAAGCCTGTCATCATCATAATTCTCGTAAAATCATAAGTACAGTGACAATTGTCAGACCTGTTTCTCTTCCACCTATTTTCCAGCTATTTTAAAAACACTTGTGTAGAAATAGCACTGTGAATGTGTTATTGATAAAAGTTGGTGTGACCAATATCTCAGGAATAACCTGTGCTCAGAAGATCCTCTAACACTTCTACCGCACATGTTCTCAAACTATGGCTTGAAGGAAAGTGGCACACACAAAGACTGCATGAGCATCTCTGTCACTTATGTCCATGACTGAGAGCTACCATTGCTCCTAACAGTAGTGGCAATGCTAGGGAAGCAAACTAGATTTGGGAGCCTTGTGCTAGTTTTACAGACTTCTTGATTGGCTGTGTTTTTATTACAAAACAATAGGAAAGCTATCTGTCTCTGTAGAAATACTTGGGAAGAAAGTATCTGCTCACATCTACTGCAATACCATCGTGCAAAAGCTCACTTGTATCTGCAAAGGGGCAACTGTGTAACATTCTCTGTGTTAGATTGTGTGTTTGAAAAAACCCCAACCTGCTGTTTTACTGAGGTGAGTTGCTGTAGTAGTGATTATTTTGAGAATTTGCTCAAGAGCCCAAGGGGTAATAGTGCTTTTTCTGTAGCTCACCTCTTTGTGCTGGTAATTCGGCAGCAGCAGAGTTAATTTGCCCATCTGTTATAGCTTCCTTTTGGCAGCACTTCAAATACGGATTTCCTTATTTTTAAGGATTGGTTTCTGAAATCACAGGGCCTTTAGTTCTGGATTCTGAAGCCTTGGCTTTCTTAAAAGGTGAGGAGGTTACCATACTACAGTAGTGTTCCTGCTAATGAGTGGTCTATATTAATTTGTTCTAACAGCCTTAGACAATTTGAAAACAAATTTGGATTTTTTGCTGAAGGTAACTTAATAAACAAGATAATAATCACTTATATGTGTGCCCAGCTAGATCAGTGCTTTGTTTCAATAAGTCTTACTGTTTAATTCCAGAATGAAAAAGGTTTGAACCTCGGTTGGTGAACCCCCAGTTTACTGTTGGCGTTGTTAGGAACTGATTACTTTTTCATTCATTAGGTAAAACACTTGTAAATTAGATGAGCAGAAAGAAATTCTGCTACACTGAGGTTCAAAGTCAGTTGATTCCAACTACCTTCTGGTAGAAAGTTGCTACACTTTCGTTTCAGGAACTTAGACCTAGGTCATTGAATTAGTGTTGTTCAAGGGTTCCAGGTTTGTGTAGGGTGAGGTGAGCTACTTTTGCACCTTTGGAACTGTCGGAGTCATTTGGTGTGCTGATAATGCACTGTGGGTTGTGTACAGGGAAGACTTGCCACTGTACTGCTTTCGTTTAGCAAGTGAAACCTCTTTGAACCTGATTATTTGAACTTAAAACAGATCATACCAAAGAACAACAACAGTGCTGTCCAGTACATTCTTTTTGATGATGGCGTAAAAAGGAAGTAGATTTATTTGATAAATTTTCTCACAAACAGTAGGATATTATTGCTGGATGCCTGGACTGACAGCTGAAAAGGAACACTGAGTTATGCTTATGGGCAGCAGAGGAAATAACTGGAAATCAATTTCTTAAATAATCCTGCTCGATAGTAAGTTTTTAAAATTGTTGTTCTGCTGGAGGGTTTTGATGGCTCTTTTAGCAGTCATTTTGTGTCTCTGTTTTTGAGGACTCCAACCTGATTAAGTATTTCCAAAGTAAAAATAAGTTTGGCCTCATCAGGGCTGATCAACTGGCTTACAAGATGGCCTCTGAAACAAAAAGCTGGATGTAAAAATAACACATAGGTAAATAACTAGAAAATGGCTTTATGCAATATTTTGATTTCTTTAGATGTTGAAATGAATTTGTGAATCTTCAATATGCTATTAGATTGCTCCTAAGTGCTTAATGCTTTATTTCTAGCTGTGAATTCTCGTAGAAGATTGATAGCTCTGCCAACATTTGTCCACAATTGAAGATGGGTGGATTGATTTCAAGATGGAGGGTAAGTAAAATCGTGTAACAGGATAATCTTCTTTAGTCTAGATGGGAGTACCTAGGGCATGTTTCTTAATGCCTGTTGCTTGACTGTTAGTGCTAAACTTTTCCTATGAATGTAATTTAAAAATCCAGTAGTGAGACATCCCACGTCCAGAAGTATTCTCTCCAAATCACTAAACTGTGAAACTATGTTGTTGTCTTTTATTTCCTTTGCTGTATCAGTCTGGCACTGGCTTGGTTAACTTATAAAAATTCAGTTTTAACTCTTTCTGTAAGTCTGAATAGTTTTGTGGTCCTTCAGCGGGATAGATACTGCAGCATCTGTGACTTGAAAGATTGGTGGCTTCTTTAGGTCAAAATGAGATACATGTGGAATATCATTCTATCTGTTTTAACACATATTTTGGTAGCTACTTACACCTGTACAAGTCTGTCCTCCTATCTGCTTTTGTTGGCTTGTATGTTATTGAGGGGTGTCCTGAGTTTATGAGGAAGAAGAGGCATGAGATTTTTGACTACTCTCCTGGCAGGTGTGATTTGTTTGAGTCTAGGTTTGCCTTTGCTTATTAGCAATTGACTTTTGAGCTTCCCATACAAAACTCCTTTAAAGATGAAAGTTTAGGTGAAATATCAGTTTTGTGTAAGGGAAACTCATTTTCGTGGTGATGTGGTGTGGGCCGTGGTTTTTGAATTTGTGGTGTGAAGGGTGGGGAAAGATTATGGCTTGGTAGTTTTCAGGAATTGGGAAAGATTCCTAGAAGGTGCATTTCAAGTTGCTCCTAAGGGGATTTTACTGGAGATAACATTTATCTGCAGTTGCTTATGATTTATTTAGACCATGTGTCTTAGTGAAGAGTAATAAAAAGCTGAAGTACTCAGGTTAGGGCTTCCTTTATATGTTCTCTTTGCTTTGCCTATTTCCTCCACTCATCAATTCTGTTCTTGTTTTGCTTCCCACCCACACATTCATTATTGGTGTATGTGCATTATGGGTTTTCATCCTTTGTGATGTAGGAGAGGAACCTTCAGTTAAGAGTAATACCAACTCTAAAATAGTGATTGATTATAATCCCTTCTATTTGTCGCTATTAAAGTAGGAAAACTTCTGACCTTTATGTGAAACAGATAATTTATTAATCTATTATGAATGTCTTTTTGTTAGGAAACTGTTAATGTACAGTAATCCTCAAAAATCTGACTTTTTTTAAAAGTGAGATTAATATCTTTGTTCTTTCTCTTGTAAGCAGGCAAAGCCATCCACTGTAGAAGTATTAGAAAAAATAGATAAGGTATGTGTTTGCTTTTTGGTGTTTTGTTTGATTTTTTTTTTTTTAAGAAATATGCATCCCTTTTGCTGGCCATGTATTTCTTTCACATTAAGCAAAACACTGTAATGAAATTTTAAATTATTTTGGTAATTATTCCAGTACTAGAGATTCTGAGTTTCAGAGGAATTGCTACCTTTTCCCCCCTTACTATTAGTCATTTAAAAAATACCCATACTGTATAATAGATAGTGAGAAACTACCGTTCAACTATTTATTTAGAGAGCTTGAAATAGGAATGAATGTGAAGCTGCCTTGATTACACAATTATTTATCACTAGTGGTTAAAGTCCCATGTCATGGAAAATGTCACTAGTACTAAGTTCCGTTCATCAGGTTGATTAGAAAAGCTTCAATGTATGGTTTTATGTGTAGAAGTTGTAACTGTGATAGAAGTAAGTAAGGTTAGGGGCAGAATAACTGAATAGGTGGTTCAGTAATCAATTGTGATTTTTTGCCAGCATCTGTGACAGATGTCTGTACTCTATGGGGAAATTAACTGTTTTGAAGTATGCTGCTGATATTTTTTGTTTTCCTTATGATGAAAATGTGAGTACTCCTGTTGTCACTTGAAATACAGTCAAAATGGTTAACACAGCAGAGCGTTGCTCACTCACTTATTAATATGCCAGAAGCATCATATAGATGTTCAGGATTTCACTCTTAATGTGAGGAAACTACTGAGAGGAAAACACATGAAATAATGGAGATGTTTCAGCAATTTCCCATGTTAGTAGTAAAGCATTAGAGGCATTTAAAATTCCACAGGTGCCTGATGAAAGTTTTAAGATGCAGAGTATGGTTAGCATTGATTTATGTCATTGTAAAGATTGCCATTCATAAGGTATTAGCATTTTTCACTTGTCCCACCCAGATATACTAATACATTACAATTGTGAAAAAGTGCTGATTTGTAACATTTCTTTCCAATTGCTAATACAGTGCAGGTAACCCATATCATAATCTTAATAGCGTGGTATATTTATGCTATGGAAGTTATCTTGGGGTAAATATTGTCATTTATCAAAAAGCTGCTTGACTTTATTCTAATCAAGTATCAGATTGATAGGGCTGATTTTAGCAAACATTTAAAGGCAGCTTAGTAAAACCACCTACTAATTTCACTAATAAGGTTGAACCCTGTTTATTTACAGGAAATACAGACGTTAGAAGAATTCAGAGAAAAAAATCAGAGGCTACAGAAACTATGGGTTGGAGGGCTGCTTCTCTACTCCTCACTCCTTTACCTTGTTACTTGCTTAATTGTATATTTGTGGTGTCTTCCTGACGAATGGACAGCAAGGTTGGCAATGACACTTCCATTTTTTGCATTTCCGTTCATGTAAGTAAATATGCCTTTTTTTATTTTCTAACTGCTGTCTGTTTGATAAAAGGAGATGGAAAATACATCTCAGCAGGGGGTTGGGTTTGCTTTGACAATCCTTGAGATATCATAACTTGCTGAATTTTTTCTTCTAAAATAAATCCAAATAGTTAGGCAGACACTTTCTTTGTGGGGAATGTCTCTCATGGGTCTGGAACTAAGTCTTATCATCAAAAGATGATAGGATCTAAAGTTACTTGGCCTATCAAAATTATGCTAGGGCTAGAGAGAGACCTATATCTGAGCAGCTGCAAGGTAATGTATAAGCAGAAGAGCATTATATTGGGTTTTTTTTTTTACTGCTAGTTGGAAAGTAACATCTCTATATGAAAGTAACCTAAGGTATGTCACCTATAGATAAAATGTAGCATATAAAACAGGGGAAAATACAAGAACGAATGGAGAAACTTACTGTTACCTATTAAAGTAAATGTGTTAACACAGAATTGACTTGAAAGGTCATCAACCTAAGTATGTTGAAGACTAGTTTTATATAATATGCTGTTTTTCTGGAAAATCATTGACTATTTACTTCAATAATGAAATATCCAGACTTCAGTGGATGTGAACAGGAGAAAGTATTGTTAACATTTTTGTTCCGCTGAGCTGATTAGCTGCTCATCCTGATGAGTGGCTTTTGTTTTCTAAGAAAGCTACTTTTCCAAAGTAACAAAATGGGCTCCCACTAAACAGCTACTTTTCTGTCTCCCCTTCCCTCAGATCAAGGAGGGGAAAGCAGCCTATTGAGCATCTTTTTTACTGTCGGGGAGCACAGTGCATTTACTAATTTGCTGAAATGAACGTTATAAATACTGTCCATATTTGTACAGCATCTTTATATGAAAACATGACTTGTCAGTGCCCTAGCTTTATCTTTAAAGGCAAAGTAAAATGTAAGTATTTAAGGCTTTGCAAGTTTGATAAGTGTGGGTCAGCATAACATGGAAAAAAAAAACAACTTAAAGATGCTTTTTGTATGTCATATGGTGTTATGCATAATGTACTAATATGCTGTTGTGGAATCCTGTGGAGAAGATACATGGGCAGCAGTATCTTGACTGGAAAGGATTAATATAGAAGTTAGAGCTCAAATTAATCTTTGGCAGTAACATGAATTGATTTTGTTCTTAAGGACGAGCATTTCAAAGTCTTTGTTGTGGGTGTGCGAGGCTTGCTCATGCTGATAGGAAAGGCTTGTAGAAGAGAAAGTATTACCAGCCCTCTTTCACATAGATATGTTAGGATTAGTGTAGAAATGAAAACTTTTGTTATTGAAGGTGAGATGACTTCTAGTGCTGTGGTGTGAATTTTCATATTGGATTTTTATTCTCTAGTTTGTCTTCCAATTCTGCTTTTTTTCAGTATGACTCTCTGTAAAATTCCAACTTGGATATTGGCTTACTAACATTTAGAATTAGACTGTTGTTCTCTATGACTTACAACTGTTTATCAGATTTTTTCTTTCTTAAGCTATTCCCCTCCAGCTTTTTTTGGCAGATATGAATGGCAAGCAGCTGCCAGCTTGTCTTTGTGCTCGGTCAAGAGGTGACTCCATGCTGAATGCCTGGTGCCACCCAGTAATAGCTCTAGAGATTTTTCAGCCCTAATCAAACTGGAATATGTCTGCCTTTTCCAGCTTGCAGTCAGTCACCAACTTATTTCTGCCTTAGGTCAGTCCCTCAGGGTCTCAGCAAGTTCCTGATGCTGGTAGAGGAAGTTAAGTTTTAGGAATATAACTTGGTTAATTTTAAATGTATGTTGAAATATCTGAAAAGTTGAAGAAGTATAAATATGTTAGCATGTTAGAAGGATGCTCTTCTTGAACTGATTTTTATTTGAATTGTTTAATCTTGCGTATTCTGATTTTCAGAGAAATATGGTTTTATTTTGTAAAATTGATCTGAAATGGTCTGCTATTAAACTTTCACCTCTAAGTTCTTAAAGAGGAAATTTTTTTTATTTCATGAAGTCCTGCCATATCTATTAACTTACAATACAGCTTTTGGTAGAAGACTCTTTAGCATACATTAAAAAAGAAATAACGCTTTTTTCTTATATAACATGGTATTTAAGGCAATTCAAACCCTGTAAACATTTATTTCTTCTGATACTTTATGAAGACACATTTTGCAATATGTAAGCAGACAAACCCCTCTGTATTCTCAGAGTAGTTACTATAGCATATCTTTGAACCTGGAATAGTTAAACTTCTTTCTCTGTTTCTCTTACATTGGATAGGTTACTCTCACATTCCAGTTGCCTCATCTAACATGCCTAACTCAGGTTGTGTTAGTACTTGAAGGCATTTCGAACTGGGGAACCATTATATAAACGCAAAAGATTTTTTTTTCTTAAACAGAACTTTGCTAATTCAGGCTCTGTTATTTAATGCTTGACATTAGGAAGGTTTTGGATAAGGTCCTTGGAGTGGCTTGAAGTATGAGGTTTGCTGCTTGGCTTCAGCTGAATAACTTACCAGGAAAAGTGTCAACCTAATTATAAGCAATTCTAAGCTTTAAAGCGGATGAAGTCATGATGATTGCAGAGAGACCTCTATAACATGGTCATAGATCAGTTTGACTTTATCTTGAGATAAACCACTCTGTTGTTTGAGCTAAGTCAGCTGAAACCCTACAGAAACTGAGTGGATTCAGAGCTCTGTAAAATCACCAGGACTCAGGTCAGTTAACTCTGCTTGGAGAGTATTTGTACAATAGCTGTATCTCATGGTTTTCATTGGTATTGAATTCTTCCTGCAGATCTCCCAGGTAGTAATTTTGGGCCTTAGCTTATAAACTTGGTTTTCTGGATAACATGAATAATAAATCTATCAAATAAGAAGTGATGACTGTGTAATTTTCAGCTGAACATTTTAATAAGTGATGATGTTACTTGCAACTGCTGCCTTAGTACCTTTAGTAATACTTGGTTAAATTTTAATGGAAAAGAGCATTTTATTTAGAGCAATGTTGATGTCTTGACAAGATGCTAATTTAATTTTTAGCTTTTTATATAAATATTGTTTGAAGATTTCTGTTCTTCGTATTTGCAAAATCTCATCTGATAAGTGTTCTGTTTGCTAAATGACTTCAGGAATACTTACTGTAATTTATTTTAGTTAATGTAATTCTTCTTTCTGTTTTAAAGAATCTGGTTTATAAGAACACTGCTCATTTTCTTCTTTTCCAAACGGACAGAAAGGAATAGTAAGTATTTTTTTTTTTTTTTTAAGAATATGGAGCTAGATAAGAATGATGCTTGCTAATGGTTTTGATCATTTGGCTTCCAGGAAGACAAAGGTAGTCTTTTAGTTGGTACTGAAATGGGTACTATTAGCTGAACTTGTTTCTACCACATGGTTCATGAAAGAACAGGAAGGAAACTGCTTGATTTTTCACTTCACTTATAAAATTGTGGTAACTTTCTCCTGTCTTTGCATGTGTCAAAGTGTAATGGAATAAAAGATAGTGTAAAAGTGGGAGCGAGGGGAAAGGAAATATAAACAATAGTAGTAGTTCCCTTGATACTTGCATCTGTAAGTATCCCAGCAGTCTTAATCTGTTATGTGTAAGAGAAGAGATTTATAGGAGATGTTTTAATTTATTTTTCAAGATAGCTTTTCACAAGT
This sequence comes from Pseudopipra pipra, assembly GCF_036250125.1. NCBI lineage: Eukaryota > Metazoa > Chordata > Aves > Passeriformes > Pipridae > Pseudopipra > Pseudopipra pipra. Next base: position 17,271,243 of record NC_087555.1, read on the forward strand.
TCTCCAAAGCATGCTTTTTTTCCTGAGTGGGAAAGGTATAAGCAGGTGTGTTTCTGCTTTTTTTTAGAGCTAAGGAAAATTGGAAGTCATGTAACAAAACCAAGAAGTAATGCAGGTGTTCAAATATATATAAAAAGTTGTTAAATTTTGCATTAGAATAAATCTGCATGCTATTTAAAAACAACATCTGTGGCACTTGTCTGCAGTAGTTAGAATTCATTTGAGACTTTCCTTGAAAGCAGTCCAGCTTTTAACAATATCTCATGGTGATGTGAGCAATAATACAGGAAAACCTCAGTGTTGCACTGTGTTTTATGACTTGCAGAACAGCATGATGTATTTAATTTGTGACAGCTTACGAGTTAAACATCACTTTTGGAATTTTTCTTAAACTTAATGTTTGTGTTTTGATATGCAAGCACCGAACATCCCTTTTTATGTAGAAATAAAATTGTCCATCTATTCTGTGGTGCTGTGTGATTAATTTCTAAGGTGTATATATATTTGCATTTCATGGCTGAATTAGAAAAAAAATATATATGTTTTTCTCGTTTGCTTAAATGTCTTTATTGCTGTTTTGAACATACAAGCAAGTCTGGTGCTTTTGTTGAACCTGTGTATAAAGGTTTTTAGTAGATGATAGAACATACCTAAAGGGATTATTATATCTGTGTGTTTCCAGAGATTGGATAAAAATGAAGTGTTTTACCTCAAAGATAAAAGTTTTGTATTTGAAAAAGAAAAATGAAATGTATGGTACAAGAGTTAACAGCAGTACAGTGGGAGAAGGTATAGCTGAGAGAGCAAATTGGCAACTAAGTGGCTCAAAGCTAACCTTTTATTCTGGGATGAATTAATATAACACATTGAGTCACTGGAGATGGTTATTTAATACTGTAAAGCTCTGTGCTGGATAAGCAGCATACATCAGATTTAGGAACCATGTTCTGAATGAGGAAAATTCGTAGCTAGACTCTAGGAAAGGTGATGTAGAGAGATTATGGAATTTCAGTTTTTAAGACAGGTCAGGAAAACAACTGTTAAGGGACATTTAGGCTGATCTGTCCCAAAGTGTGGGGAAAATAAATGAGGTATATTGCAGGTATTGACTTCTCTAATATGAATTTCTTTTATTCTGTGGGTTTAATTAAGATGAGATATATCGGTTTCTTGAGAGTACTTTGCAGTAATTGCCATTTGGCCACATTTGAAGGGGCAGGTGTTTCACGAGGTTCTTGTTGAATACAGGAAGTAGAGTGATCAGAAACAAACACCCCCACTTTAAGCTGGTTGCGTAGCTTTGTGGAGAGCCACGGCTGAAGATGTTTGAGGCACTTGGGTACTAAAAGTGGTTTCAGTTTCTTAAGTAGCGGTTGACGATTGGCTGTATCTGCTGCTTGCTTGGCTGCATGATACCACACTGCACTGCAGTACATTTCAAGCTCTTAGTCTGTGTGGGGCTACATGAGAGACTGTGTTCTAATATAAATGTAAAATTTGATGAAGGAAGGTACCTTACTAATTTGAAGATGCACACTTTCTGGAATTGCCCATCTTCTGTGGTCCACCCCCGTACTAAATATGGTCTTGTTCCATGTCCTATTTATCTTAACTAATACAGGTTGTTGTAATTCCCCTTTTATTGCATAAACTTTCAAATATGTGCATGCCCAGTTTTAGTATTTTTCACATTTAATAAAGAGGTTTATTCTATCAAAATGAGTTTCTACATTCTGGAAAGCTCAAGTAATTGTTCCCTTACTTTCAAGTAATGGTGTTCCTGAAGTAACTTTGAGTGGTATGACATACTTACTTATATATAAAGAAAGATGCAAAAAAATTATTTTTAGTTTGGTGGGGTTTAGTTTTGTGTCTTGGAGTTTTGTGAAGCTTTTTCTTTCTTTGAAATCTGAAAAAATGAGTAAAAATAGCTATATTTTTACAGGAATTAAGTTGCTAGTGTTCAGTAAAGCTGAGAAGGGGGGGAAAGTTGTAAAGTTTATTGTTAAACTCTTCTTGCTGTGAAGGATGTAGTAGAAACCTACTTTATTGAGAGAGCATCTTCTGCATTACGTGGTGGTTTATTACAGTGAGGTTTCCATGACTGTCAAGCTGCAAACATTAACTTAGAAGAAAATCCCATGTGCATTTGACTTTTCTTCTTTCCCTTCCTCTTAGAGAGGTTGTGTACTGTGCCTACTAGTTGTAACAGTCTCTTAGCATTTAGTAGTAAAATGACCTTCTAGTAGCTGTTCTTAGAAAACTGGGGAGTTTGCTGTAGTCTGAAAGTATACAAAGGATGAAATACATTGAGTTCTAAAGCTCAGAGTTGACCTGGCATTTGAAACTAGTATGTATTAAGAGGCTTATGTGACATACTGAAGCCAGTAAATCTGATACTCAGATATATTAATGCTTAGACCTCAAGCTTTTTTCTGTAGTTTGACTCATGAGATTAAGTGTATTTGGTCCATTGTTGTACCAGTTTTAATGTAGGTCAGAGCAGGGCACTGGCTAGAATTGGTTTGCTTAATGAGGAAATGGTACATAAAATTTTTTAATAGTTATAACTCTAAAGTAATAACGGTGGGCTATAATTTATAAGCAGTTTCAGCATTTTAAGTGATTTATTTTCACATAAAATAGTTATTTTATACAAAGTTTACTGGTGTTTAGGATTGGTAGTGGTCAGTGCGTAATTTTTCGTGGTCTTACAGGGCAAAGTCAGTGTTTAGAGTGTGCTGAAATCTTTTATTTGTATTTGAAAACTAATGTATGTTGTCCTTCTTTTAGATGATGCACTGGAAGATTTAAAATCTCAAAAGAAAAAAATAGTAAGTAAAACTTAAAAGCTGGATTGTTATGGTCCACTAAAACTGGTGTTCTCCAGATATTTGCATCCACTCAACCAACACTTAATCTCAGTAAGACAAATTTAGGATGGAAAAGGTTCCAGGTCTTGGATAACTTTCCCACTTTGCAATGTTTGTAATATTGCAAAGCTGTTTCCTCTCTGCTTAATCATTCCATAAGGAAGTTTGTTGTTTACTTATGTTGTTGGCTTCATCTCCTGCCTTGTAAGGCAAAACTTAAAAACGACCACCACCAAAACACAGCCCCCCTTCCCAAACAACCAAAACCCAAACACTTCCCCCTGCCCCTTCCCTCCTTCCCCCCTCTGCCACCACCAAAACAGCCCCTCCTCCCTCCAAAACTGCCAAAAGTTGTGTTATGAGGGTTAACTGTTAATTAGTTGCCCAGAGTGTTTACCTTATACCTTCTGGATTTTGCCATGGTAGCTAAATTAATAGGAAACCCACAACAAAGATACCAAAAGGGAGTTTATTATGTCACAATCTTCTGCTCTGTTTTTTGTCACTTTTAAAATGTAGATGTAAAAAAGATAACCTGTAACCTAATTGTCATTGTCTTTTGTTAAAGAGGGTTTGCTAATATTTAAATGGATGTGTCCTTTGTTTGGAGTGGTGATAAAAAGAGGTTGGACAGGCTTACATTTTTGAGAAAGAAATAAATGAGCATGACAACTATGTTGTTAATTTTATTTTATGAAAAACTGCTTAACTGAAATTAGTTAATGTTTGCAATTAACAAAACCATTTGGTAGGTTTGAAGGGAAAGTTCTTGGAACAGGAAAAACACAGTGGAGAGCAAAGAATTTTTGGAATCTTAAATGTAAAGTCTTCATTTCAGTTTAAGTTTGGTTTTCTGTAATCATAAAAATCTTCATATTTATTCTAGAAGAACTAGTGATGCTGAATTTTTGTCTGTGAGAAGCACTTCAGAGAAAAGACACTGAATAAAAGATTAGTCAGGAAAACCCTGGTTTAGAAAAGGGAGAATTTTTTACTTTGAGAATTGATACTGTTGAAACAGGATGTAAATATGTATTTTGCATATGCAAGAAGTCAAAATAACATAATATAGAAGACCAGGCAGTAGTTAAAAATTAAAAAACTGCACAAGTACTTCATGAATAATAATGAAATTATAGTGTAACTATGGAGAATTTAAACCTGAAAATATAAATTGTCATTAGTATGTATGCAACTCAAGCTTTTATCATTAAAGATAAACTTCTAAATAGTATTAGTAAAACAGAGTTCTGGGAAGTCCAATAACATATAACTCAGCTATTTTTTCAGTCTGAGGGCACTAAAAAATTGGTGACTGTCTCTTGATCTTGTGTATGCCTGGTTCCTAGCAAGGAGCCAGAAACAGAGAACTTATTAACCTCTTGAATCAGAGTGATGTTGGTATTTTTTACTCAGAACTTAGGAGACTTAGGAGTTTCATCATAACTTAAGAGATTCAGTTGAGCATTAAAATTTTATAATTATACATGAAATGGAACATGTTGAAATGAGCAGGAAGGGGATGCAAGTAATGAGACAATATAATTTGTGTTTTAGATGAAAACACTCATAAAATTGCATTCTGTAAAATTTTTGATAATACTCAGATTTAGTCTTGGTTTTCTTTTGCATTGATTTCCTTAGGGCTGTCTTTGACTATGAATAACTGTAGCAACACCTACTTTTTAGTAAAAGAAAACAAAAATCTTCAAGTAAAATAATGGGGAGGGAGAGGATTTTTTTTTTCCTTGTTCAATTCTGATTTGCTGCAGGGTAGATTTAGTTACTCAGATATTTACATTGTGATCCTCAAAGTATCTAGGATAAGTAATTTATGTATTTCCTGTTTATTCATAATGCAAATTGTTGTCTAGGCACTGTGAGCCTGCCTCAACAGCTGTGCTTTTTTACTTTATTGCATCTCAGCTACCTAATTGCTGGAGAAATCTTATCTTGAAGACAATTGTCCTTTTGAAAAATGTTACAGTACTTGTGTTTTGCCAACATGTGGTTTGTATTTTCCCTATAGACATTACTTGTAGGCTGAAGGGACATAAGCCTGTTATAGGGCTTACCTGTAAATGGTGTAAGCTCCTCATCTTCTAGATGTGATGTCCTGGTGGCTGTGCAGTGACTGCTCAATAAAAATTGATTTCTGTTCAGTTGCTATTCTGTCTTTGGGGATATAGTCATATTGATACTTGTGTGGGTAAAATACTTGACAAACACAAATACTTCATCTGGAAATGACCATTAGTATTGTCTATCCTGTACTTCGACTCAAAGTTTGTGTAATACTTATTTCTCACAGAACTGACTCTCTATGCTGCTTTTTTCCTTATTGAATACTTTAAAGCATCTTGAATTATGAACTGGGGGTAAGGATTAAATTGATTAGCTGTACTTAATGCACTACTACAAGATACAACTTTTTTTTCCCCTCCTTGATCATAGGGGATACTGTGGTGGTGTTCGTGACTGTTTAGCTGTAATTTTGGCCTTAGAGTTCTCACTTAATGAGGATGTCAGCCCTTAAGCCTGAACATGTATAGATGAGCAAGTTCAGAGGGTTAAGCATATTAAAACAAGGGTACAGGACATGTATTAAGCTGATACAACTGGGAATTAATGGAGAGTTTACCTGGAACAGCAGTCTTAAAGATGGGATAATTCTTAGCCTGAGGACAGAGCTGTGAAGATAGTGTAGTAATTACCTTGCTAATTTTAGAATTAAACCTTGCTGAAATTTGCTCAGCTACTCTGAATAGTAGTCTGAGTATAATATTAGACTTTGACAGACTTAGACATTCCATATAAGAGTTTAGAAAGTTGCATCTGTTAACCTTCTAAAGGAAAAAAAACCAACCAAAAAACCCAACAAACTAGTCAGAGTTCAATGCTGTCTTGGAGTTACGTTAGTAATGGAAAAAAACCCAGCAGCATATGAATTCTGTTACTTAAAATCATTACTGTTTAATTTACTTTATGCCTTCAGCCTTCCAGGCAGAGAAAACCATTAATATTTTGATAACCTTTAGTATGTGACAAAAACTTTACTAGGAGTTGGTTATTGTATACAAGTCCAGTTTTGTCAAGAACATGTTACCAGTATGTGTTAGGATACTGCAAACATGCAATTGGAAGCTCAAAATAACAGTTAAAAATCCTATTTACTGATGAAGGGTCAAATGAGTGAGTTCTTTTATGCAGTGTTCACTCAAAGCAGTTACTTTGGTGGTTTTACTGTTTGTATGGATCTGTTCAGAGTATACTTGATTACTGTGACTTAAATGATTTATTTCCTATTATAAGGAAACTTTTGCTGTGTGTACTGGCGTATCTTACATGGTAGACTCAAATGAGTCTCGTGGCTTTGTGCAAACATAAAGAAATACCTCTTCATAGTTGGGTTCAACATAGCAAGTAATTCAATTTATGAACTCACATAGTAGTATGGCAAATAAGTAGTTTGCATTGTGCCAGTACTTAAGACTTCAGTTGCTAAATTGCTTTTACAAGAAGTTTAAAATACAATACTCATATTGCTTTTCAATATAGGCAACTGATGTCGTTCCCACCAGAATTTTTATTTGGTTGCCAGTTGAAAAGGAGGCGATCCTTGCAATTATTTATAGGAGAGAATGTGGTACATGACCATGCTCCTTTATTAAAATTTGGTTAATTCCATGAAATAAGTTAATTCCATGAAAAATACATGCTTAGACTGGTATTAACTTTCATAGAGACTTCACTTGTGATTCTAGTTGCTCAGCATTTATGCTTGATAATGATAGAATATGAATTAGCCCTTGGCAGAATATAGAAAATGTTTTTGTGGGAAAAGGTTTGGATCTCAGAGAAGAGTGTATTATGGAAAAAGAGTAAGAGGTGTTGAGCAGTTTGTGTTAGTAAGCCAGTGCTCAGCACTAGGTTAACCTTTCCAGGATTATGCTTCAGGATGGTGGGTGCTCCAGAAGTCAATATGTAGATTTGCGTTCATAAATGACCTTGCTGTGGCAGAGCACGAGCCAGTTTCTTCTCTGTGCAAACATAGAACTAGTATTTAAATTTTACATGGGCACTTATTTGCTTCTAGTAATTACACTAATTTGCTCACAGTGAGTAAACTTCGACCTTTTTGATTCTTAATTTGGTAGTGTCAACCAAATTTCAATTTACTCTAGAGAAGTCTATCCTAGAAGTGAAAGCATGAGAATTGTGAACGTACTTATAGAAATCCTGACAATTTCTAAACATTTTCAAAAAATTTCTAAAGAGTCAGTTGTGATACTGAATTGTTGTTCAGATTCAGCTTTACTAGAATTATAAAGCTGTATATCAATTTCAAAATATGAAGACTAACTTGTTGAATTATCCAATAACTATATAACGTGAAGAATAACTTTGACATCTGAATCTTGAGAGTCTAATTTTTCTGTTTCAAAGTAATGGCACTGTTTTTGCAAAACTTAAATATCCACAAATAGCTACCATACTATCTAGTACTGCTATAGCAAGAAGTGCCTTAGATAAGGAAAATGTCAAGTGATGGTGGAGCATTCTGGTTTTTCTCTTCCTAAAGGTTGCTTTGCCCTGCAGAATGTTATTTATCATTTTCCTTTGTGTGGATTTTGTGTTCATTGATGTAAAGTGAACTTTTTTATTTTAAATTTTGATTTGGGGGGCCAGCTATTGACACTGACTGTTAACACTTCCCTGCTTTGCAGCTTCGCCTCACTAACCTTACCCCTTTATATAAAAGTCTGCCTTATGGTTTTTACTTTTATAAGCAATAAATACTTTATTTTTCCTATTAGACCATTAATTCTGATCTTATTATGCTGTGTGGCATTTGTTTTACAAAGTTAGTGGGTTAACTCCAAAGTCCTGCTGAAATACGAGTTTAGGAAATTGATTTTTACTTCCTTTTTCACTCCCTTTTTGTTTCAACAGTCCTTAATTAACAGCCTGTATTCCTTGCCTTAAACTTCAAGAAGTGTTAGATGGAGTGAGTGTTAGATGGATACACAGTATCCATTAAATTATTTAGCTTCTGAGGTCTGTCTAAATGTAAAACCCCTGCACAGTCTGTAAATGCAGATTGGCTGAAACTTTAGTTTCTCACTAGCTAAATAATGGCATAAAAGTCATGTTAACCTGCACCATTTGTTATTTTAGCAGTGATAAATGAGTTTGAGAGAATTTAATTTTTTGACCACTGACCTTTTCAGTTTTGCAGTTCATGCCAACAGCAAACTTTAGAACAAACAAACTCCCCACTTTTAGCTGAACATGGCCATTAGTCAGCATATCTAGGAGAAAAGGTCTGCTTAAGATACTGTAAAACACATTATGATTTCTATATGTATTAGGTATTTGTCATAACTTCAACTATCTCAGTTTTGAAGTTAAGCTTTTTCTAATGTTGGCTGTTAACCACTAAAACGATACTTTACTAGTGATTACTTTTTTAATTAAGCCCATGTATTAGCTATAAAGCCACTTGAGTGCATTGTAAATAAAATGCTGTAATAATGAAGTGCTTTAATTACACTCCCTAAAGTATGCATAGTTCTCAGTAAATTTTTTTATTTAAATTCTTAACATGTTCCCTTTTTTCTGAAAAGCAGTTTGAATTGCTGTAAAGATGGAGATCCAGCCTTTAAAGTCATTTGAGCGAATTCCACGGCTGTTCTCTAGTTAGTGAGTTTTCACAGCATTTGCAGCAAGCTAATTGCTTCTGCTAATAAATAATCTAAAATCAATGCTGACAGCAGTTAATTGGCGCAGGGACTTTATTCTGTAAAGCACTTGGCTAATGACCTTCCTTAAATTAATAGCATTAAGTGCTATGAGGAAATAAATCTAAGGAATTGCCTGTCATTTGCTTGTCATGTCTAATAACTTCCAATAATGATGGCTGATAGATTTTTGCACATTCCATTATTGAAGTTGGTGCTTGTAATTATTCTCCTCATTATATGTAAACAATTAGCAATATTTGGTGTTTCCTTGCAATAAAGCTGTTAAGTAGTCCATTAGAATTTAGAAACTATTTTTGAAAGCAGAATTTAATTTCCATTGAATACAGCGAACCTGCAGGTATCTGGACATGCTACTGGTTCATTGGACTGAGCTTCACCTTTTGGTAACATTGATAAGTTGCTTGTAAGTGGGAGGCTGTGATGGGGAGAAGTACTTTGAAGAATTCTGTATTTATCTGTGGAACCTTTTGTTTCCAGCTTGAGGAAGTAATGGAGAAGGAAACATACAAGACTGCTAAATTAATCCTTGAAAGGTTTGATCCAGAATCAAGTGCAAAGGTAAGAGTCTTGTTATTGATGTAATATGGAAAGTACTATGGAGCTGAACATTCAGATAATGTTATTTATAATTAATTGGCAGGAGGCTGAACTACCATCTGCTGGAACATCTGCAACCCCAAGACCTGGACAAGGTAATAGCCCTGTAAAACGGCTGTTCTTTAGCATAGATATTCATCTTCCACAGCGATTTCCACTCTAGAAGTCTCTCTATGATAAAATTTGTAAATCAGTTGACCTTTATTTAGGGTTAATAGACTGTTCATTAGACTGGCCGTTACTGCTCTGTATTTTCAGACAAAGGTTCTATTGCTAAAGTCTGATGTTCTAGACAGCAGGATATTTAATGCTGCTTGATGTTAAAGCAGAGAGAAAATTAACTTCTTGTGGCATGCTTGCAATTTTTCTAGAATATTAAGGTGTTTTCAAATCTTATGTAATGTTCATTCACTTAGCTTTTCAATTCTGTTTCTATTTCTGGCTAGTTAGATCTTTCCTAATGCAGTGTTTAAACTACTTCTATTTGGTGCACAGAGAAGGAAAAGAAAAGCTGGTGCAGAAATCAGGGATTTTCTAGTTGAAAAGAATGGCTAGTTCTTTACGGGTTTATGATGTTCTGTTTAAAGGTGCTATTGAATAAAATAATAAAATAGAAAAGACCTTGCATGTATTTCAAGGAAGCCTTGTTTTTAGATTGCACACACAGGTTTCAAGACTGCAAAGATCTCTCCTCTACGCTCACAGTAGAATGCTTGCATTGAAAATGTGAAATTTATGCAAATGTTTATGCAAAAAGTACTGTTATGTTTTTGTTGAGGTTGAGTATAATATGCTGTAATTAGACTGAAAATGCTAGTATGAAGACAATATAAAAGAAACATTTTAATACTGAAGATGGTATTCACACTTTAAGAGAGACTTTCGTAGCTAACTTGCTATGTTATAACCTGTAAGGGCTGGTGCTAAAAATAAACTTCAGAATCTGATGTGCATTTAATAATTTTCCATAAAATAAACAGATTGCTTTAGAGAATGTATTAGAATTTTCAACTGTGTGTCTAATTTTTGTGGGTAACCAAACACATTTTTTCTTTTTTCACTCTTGGAGTACTGGTTTTCTTAGGTGCAGAGCACCTGGATTTACTAACAAAGGAGTTTATAAGGTGCATCATCAAATCCACTGTTTCGTTCTTCTTGCTTAGCTTCAAATTGTCATTTTAAAACCATCCTTACTTGTTGACATTGACAGTGAATAGTTGCAGTCCAGTACCTTAGCAGTAAAGCTTCAATCTCTTCTGGTGTCTTAGGCTCAACAGCTTTTCCTCAAGTTTGCCCCTTACCTGTCTCTCCCATCATTCCATTTCTGCAGTGTTCATAGTTTTGTTCAGTCTGAAGGGCCATTCTGACACCCTGTTCTGTTCTCTGTTTTAATACAGCTCATGGGTGGTTGCCAAGAATTTTCTGACATAACTGTAATGTTTAGGTAGCCTATGGTTGGCATTTTTTAAACTCTTTATAAAATTCATCCTTCTCCTTGAGATGTGTTAGAAACCACTACAGTAGTCCAGTAGTAGTGTGACAGGTCTGTTTGTAGAATGCAAGTAACACTGACCAGGGGAGGAAACTGCCTGGAAATGTGTGTTTCTTGTAGAGATAGAGATAGCTATCTATAAATAAGACACTGTTAAGTCTTTAGTCACCCTGGCCTTATTAAGAGATAGCAGCAGCAGTTTTGAAACTCCTTAGGAGTTACATGATTGTTCTCTTCCCCTCTACCCAGGCTGTGTAAGTAGCAGTGGTGACAAGTAAGTTGCTCAGTCCCTATTAAATAACTAGTCTTGTGTATGTTTGGGTTTTCAAAGCACAGTGCATGTACTTTTGATCCTGGGTTCTGAGTCAGTCAAAACCAGGTTAGTTGGATCCAGCATATGCTGTGTTGTGTTGATTGATTTGAATGTTAATAGAAGGGCTGTGAGGGAGAGGTTCTGAGAGAGTTAGAATTATTTCTGAGAGCCAATCACTACAGACTGTGGTCGGCATTAATAAGTGTGGTATGATATGAGTAGATTTGTGAAACAGTTGTTGCTGAGGAGTTTGCCCACACTAACTATGCTTAGAACTTTTTATTTAGGGTTAGCTGTAAACTGGTCTCATGGGCTTGGTGGAAGGGATCTTTCATTTGCGAAGAATATAAATGCTGCTCTCTGGCTGTGTCATGGTGTGAACCAGAGACCTTTAAGTGGGGATACAACTGAGAAAACGTAACATTCAGCTTCTTCAGATGCATTCACCTTAAAGTAAGCAACTTGCTTTATCCTGAATAGAGGTGCAGTTTAGCCTTGCAAGAGATTTTGGAAAATAAATTTTGTAAGTTGTCATGGCTTATGGTTGGATTTAATAGTCTTAAGGACCTTTTCCAAGCTAAATAATTGTATGATTCAATATAATTTTGTTCATATACAGCACAACTTCCTTTATTGTCTTTTTTCCAACCTGTTCTCTAAGACATTAAATTTGGAATTGGTACTGCTTTTTGTCCCTGTAAAAGTGGGTATTCAGACTGTTGTATTTTGGAGATGCATTATAATTCAGGAGGGACACCCCACTTGGCTTTAGCTTGTGAAACCGTGGATACTTATTTTCCGAATATCTTGTTCTTGTTATATACAGTAATAGTTTCAATTTTTAACTATCAAAAAACCTACAAGCTTATTGCTGATCACACTAAATATCTGCCTAAAATGAGTAGTAACGTCTGTTCTGTGCAATATATAACTTAGTGTAACTAGATGACACCTTTCCGTGGTTATGGTATAATTTGGTGCATGCAGTATGTGGTAGAATTAAAGTGATTTGGAATAATAAAATGTGTGTTAACACATTAACATTAAAGCTTCCTTGATCTTTCCTTTACTCACGTTGCACACAAGCTAGCCAAGTAGCAGAACTCATTATTTTGAGCTCTATAATTGAGTCTTTTTGAAAACAGGGTAAATAATGAGCAATGTGTAATCAGATTGGACAATGCTGTGTATGAGACAACTGATGAAAGGTTAGTTAGTTTGTAGGTTTTTGACTTAATGGTTGAAATGGAAGCTTGCACATCATACTAATTGGTACAAAGATTTTACTAGTGTTGCATAATAGTTGGTTCTCAGAAAAACAGCTGGTAGTGCCCCAATTTTTCAATGTATTTAGCTCTTTTTGCAATTTTTGTGATTTTGACATGTGCTTCTTAAATAGATAATGGTAGCTTTAACAGATGATTCATATCAATCTTGAGTTTGGCATAAGAAAGCACCAGGAAATCTAGAGGGAGAGGAATGTGAAAATTTAAGTGCAACTTCATCTATTCAGAAATATTTTGAGGGGTGGACTTAATGAGCATATACTTATTCAGTACTTTGGCCATAGAGAAAAATAGGGTAACTATATATTTGCAGTGAAATAAATATTTATCAGCCATATCCTGTTGTTGATACCTGCTCTTTTCATTGTGCTAATATGACTGTTAGCAGGGCTGTATTTTAAATTAATTCGCTCCATGACTTGAATTAAAAGTAGTGCAATAACAGATGGTTGTGGGCTGGGATGGGTATAGGCATGAGGAGGAAGAAAGAAAATGCTTGGTTGGTCTTTGGCACTAAAGCCAACAAGTTATGTAAACTATATATTGACCTGCATTGTACTGTAGCTCTTTAAAAATGATGTATTCTTCTCTACAAAAACCAAGGAGTTTTGAAGTGAGGGAAAAATAAAATAGTTTTGCTTGTAAACATGAAAGATGCAGCTGCCTCACCACTGCAATATCTTAATATTCTTTAAGAGATCATACTGAATCATCAGTTCAGTAGCATACCTGCTAAGTAATGTGTCTGCTTACGCATCTGTCTTGTTCAGTGCTGGTAACTGCAGAATTTGAACTGTAGTGTGCTTTAAGAGTAAAAGTTCTATTTTTAAGTTATTTAAGTGTCTTCATGCAGTTGGCTTTTGGATACACAAAAATCATTAATGAAGAAAATCCTTGGAAAATTGCAAAACTTAATTAAAACTACAGCAGCAGTACCTGTATGTTGTGTCAGGGTTGAGGTCAATGGACACGTTACTCAGCTAAGTTGTGGAACTTGGAAGTATGGAAATCTGGAACTTTGCAAGAGGCGGTTTTTAACACATTGCATCTCAAAATAAGGGAATTTGAGAACTATATAGATCATATTCAGTTACTGCAAAAAAATATTAGGGCTGTTACTGTGAAAGTGGACAGCAGGTTTAAAAGGAATTAGAGTTCATTGGTAACAGCATGCGTATGTGATGGATATGGATTAGACAGGGCTGTGCTCTCTAACATCCCTGACAATGTGTTTATGGATTCTGGGGATGGTATCAGAGATGTAGGCAACAGAAATTTAGGTTAGTGTGTTGTCACTAAATAACATCTACAGCCACTCTAGGAAATGAAGTACTGGGATGGATGGGCTATAGGTCTTGCCAAGGAGAGCATTTTTCATATTCTCATAATGCAGGTTCTGGTAACTTCTCTTACTTGGGAAGCAGCAGTGTGTTGGCAAGTTGTCTTAAGTATGAATCATAAAATAGAGTGAGAGCCAAATGAACTTCTAAGTGGAGGAAAAAGAAAAAGGCATTGTGAATAACCCAATATAATTTTGTGGAAACTAGCAATGAGTCTTGCATTCTTAACTCTGTAATGAGACTAAAACTACTGAAGCACATCTCTCTAATACTGACCGTAGTACTTGAGTTCAACATCTTTGCAGGAAATATGGGGGAAGAGTTATTAAAGCAGCAGTAACTTTTCTTAATTGAAAGTCATTTAAAGAAGACTTGCCAGGAATGACCCTTTAGAAAGAACAGGCAAAAGGGGCAAAGCTCTTGCAGGCAGCATGGAAATGGCTTTGGAGTAATGTACTATGGGCTCAGAATAAATATGAATATAGCCATGACCTATTGAAACAGACTCAGAGCTGTTAAGCAATCAAAATTAACATGCTTGAACCACATGATCTAGAAAGACAGCCTTCACAATGTAAAAATACATCCATATGTAGAAATTACAGTCATGATCTTTGACGGTTTTATATAAAAAACAGTATAAAGAAGGCTTTGTAATGAAAAGAGAATATGTCTTTTTATAGATATTTAAAATGATCTTGGAACAAGTGGAATTAGGCTTTATATTTATCACTAATTTTTTGAACATATGTGGAGCTGAGAAGAATTGAGAAATTGCATACCTTTAGCTTAAATTTTGGAGCTAGTATATGACTGGAAACTATAAGACAAACTTGAGTATAATGGATAATAAATCATGGGTCATAATCAATATGTTGTTTGAATATGAGTCATGCCTGTTAGTCAGATGGTGTGGAGAGGATGATGCAGTTATTCTAGTGTAGTAAAACTTGAAAGGTTACTACTACTGTCTCTCACGAAAAGCTCTTGAAGACATTTTAATGGTGAGGTTCGTCATAAATGAATACTTAATTAAGATAAAACTCTCAACACAGGAGCAGTTTTCAAAATAGAAACAAGTCACCAAGGAAACCTTAATGGAATTTCTGCAGTTACCAATTTATCCTGGTTTCCAGATTCTGAATAGCTTAAATAGTGAAGGGACAAACTTTACTTTCTAAAATCAAGTTAAAATACAGAATCTTCATACTCATTGGGTGATCTAACTTGGATGATGAAGTTGTGTGAAGTGATGCAGTCATGGATGTGAAGGGTGGCAGGGGAAAACTAGTAATTTTTTCTGCTTTGTAGGAAACTGAACTAGGTGGATTTTTTTTAATAAGAGTTTGAACACAGTTTTTTATTGGTGCTACCAAAGAATTTTTAATTCTTTCTTCTGTTGTATATTAAATGTTATTTATACATACAGATACGTAGGCAAGACCATAACCTATGTATGTTGCAATTTTCATGGCACTAGATGTTGGCGGTTTGCCAACAGAACTTTTATGTTTGACCTAGTACTTCAGTGATAGCAACTCTTTCTTAGCTAGTGTAAGGTGATGTCACACACTCCCTCCCCCTTCTCCATGTGAAGCAGAAGCTTAGCCTGGTAGTGTTGTACTTTTAGGGACAGGGATCATTCCTTCAGACTCAGCACACCCATTTTCCAGTGGCTGGTTGCCAGTGGACCTGTAAACTGCCTGCTAAGCATTTAAACTCTTCCAGCCTGACACAAAGTGAGCAGATAAAAATCTCTCTAGTCTTGAAATGCATGTGGATGATTTTAAAGTCCAAATGTAATGTGAAGTTCCATTTGTTGTGAAGGAAGACAAGCAAGGTTGTTCAGAGTGATGTGAATGCTATATGCCTACTCTGTAGGGTACTGTAGTCTTAGTTGTGGGCATTCTTAGGCTGTTCCTTTTAGAGACTAAGCTGCTACTTGTTAACCATGTTAATGTCTGCAGACCTAAAGTGACGGTTTCATTTCAATTTGATTTGTTGCAGTAGTGTATGAACTTCAGGTTTGCATGATTATTATAATATTCAAACCATAATATATTACTGTGGTGATATTCCCA
Organism: Pseudopipra pipra; assembly: GCF_036250125.1. Taxonomy (NCBI): domain Eukaryota; kingdom Metazoa; phylum Chordata; class Aves; order Passeriformes; family Pipridae; genus Pseudopipra; species Pseudopipra pipra. Next base: position 17,286,990 of record NC_087555.1, read on the forward strand.
TTGGACTTAATGAGTATTCTGGCTTCAGGTAAGAACAACTGAGGAAACCTAGTAAGTTTTTCATGATAATGATTTAATAGTAACTCTGATAGTGATGTGAGAAGAGGTAAAAGTAAAGACATGTTCCAGCAGAGCCTGTTCTTGCTCTATGACAATTCAAGCATGTGGTTTCATGGTAGGGTTGCTGAAACAAGTGACTGAAACTATGATCTTTTGCTTTTAGAATTGTTTCATTTATCCAATTTGTTTTTTTAAAATAACTTTGGGCACTTAGCCTGGGCATTTTAGATTCTGACTGAATAGTTTTGGTCCCATGGAAAGCTCAGTATTTGGAAGCATGTTTAAACCATGGAGTAAAAAGTAGTCAGTTGTGTACACTGTGGTTTGAGTCTAGCTGTTCGTCTCTCTAACGTTCTGCCTTAGAGAACAGAATCATAAGGTGTCTGCTAATTTCCTTCTAGCAGAATTTTGCCCAAAGTATGTAACAGTTAATGATTATTGCTATTAAAATTCAGTATTCTGTGTGGTATTTACTTCTATGGCATGCTCAACCAGGTAGCTGGTGATCTTTAGTTTCAGACCTTCCTGGTTTTGTTTGACTCTGTAATTTGCTGATTGGAATAAAACTATTCATTTACTACTTCTAATATCTTGCTCGGAATGCTAGATGTTAAATTCAGTATGCATATTTCTTGTCAGAAATTCGTCAGAGGACTGCAGCTCAAAGAAATGCTTCTACAACCCCACCTGTGACTCCTAAACAAGGTTCTCCCAAGTCACCTGTTCCAGCATCTCCTAATCTGCAGAGAGACTCATCAGGTCTGAGCGGACTCCCAGAAAGAACTGTTGTGCCATCCTTGCAATCAAATGTTTTACCAAGACGCCCTGGATCCCCTGCTACTTCAGTGCCTGGAATGGGTAAACAGAGCACTTAATGTTATTTACAGTTTATATAGTTTTCTCTGGTTACCGATAAAATAGGCCATTTTCAGACAGTATGGAAATGGCATTTCATTTGGAAATAGCAGAGCAGTTATCTGATTAAGCAGGAGTTCCATATTCAATTAGCCATAACTCTTTACAGCTGGCACCTTTTGATGCTGAAACCTATTGCCTGAGCTCATTTAACTGTTATGGCTTCTTTGTTTAAATGGCAATAAAACTTTGCAGTATTCTGTAGTCAACAATATAGCATACCTTTTTATGTTCTTAGTTTAGAAGAGCTCTATGCTTATATAAATCAGGCGCAGAGGAGAACACTTTCAGAATACATTCCTGTTTCTCACTAAACCCTGCACATATTTTTTTAACATACATCTTGACATTTATTTAAATTTTTACTCTAGGAGGTATAGTCATGCAATCTATACTCATAGATTAAAGTGTAAAATACCAAATACAACAGAAAAGTTGTCTCTGTTGTAGCTGAACTCTAAAATGGCATTGTTATTTTGGTACAAGACTCAAAAGCTTAGCACTAGGTTGCAATCTGGTAGAATTGAGTACTCCTTAAAATTTAGTTTCATATCCTGAAAATGTTTTTCCCTTGATTTCTGGTTTGGTGTTCAGGTGGAATGGACTTTATTAAATAGAATATGAACTAAATTATATTGAAAGGATTGCAAAATTTGAAAGTTTTGGGTGGGCAGTATTGTTCTCATTTTCCTCATAGGTGGTAAAGCTGTGTATGGGTTCATGCCAGGCCTTTCATTCATTGCAGGATGTTTGGCAAGTTGAATCACAAGGCAAGAAAGGAGATGAAATGCTTTCTTGAATATAGAAGGAATGCAACTTGCCAAGAATCTCATGACCACCACTGTAACGTGGAGTGGTTCTTTGTTGTATATACAGGGATCAAGAATATGTTTCTCTGCCCTGTGTTCCTGATTTTTACTTGAAGCTACTTAAGTCTTACAAACTGCATGTCCATCCTTACAAATTTCCATGATGCAGTCAAAAAGTAGGACTATACATAATATACCTGCTCTGTAGTGGAAGATCTTGGGAAGCTGAATTTTAAAATGCCTTTTCATATTGTTTAGTGTAATGGAGTAAACTTATCATGGGAAGTTGTGGTCTCACTTCTCTGTAGAGTCCATTAAGCCTTATTTTTTGTTAGTAGTTCTTTGCCTGTATTATGAAACTTCTATGAACTGTAAAGGCAAGTTATTAGTAAGTCTTGATTACCTCAAAGTACCAAAAATTAGCTCCTTGCACAGGAAATTGGTCATTTGGTTATAAACCACATCTACTGATACCTGCTTACTGAAAATTCCGTCATGAATTTAAAATTGCACGTTCCTTGTTAAGGAAGCTGACTATATAATAAAATAATATCAGCTATATAATAGCTTTATTCTTAAGGGAAGATTCAGGCACATTGAATAAGCTGGATGAAATTCAGCCTTTACTGCATAAATGACTCAGAGAAAGAAAGAAACTGACTTGTTTGAAAGGACAGTTGCTAAGCCTGGGAATTAAAATATTCAATGTAGTTTCTGTGATAATGTCTTACAGGCACTTTTTTCCCCACTAGTAACTGGTATTTTGACCAAACATTATTTTGTCATAGATAGCAATGGGAGTCACTGCAACTGTCAGCTCATACGGAAGCCCTGCTTTTTCTTGTGTTTGCCCAAACCTTCCAGGCATATAAGATTTCAGTCATGAAGTTGTAGTGAAAAGTGTGTAAATTCAGTATCTATAAGAATAATATTGTATCTAAGTTTATGCATGGCTTGCAACAAATATGAACAGCCTTAGTTATTGCTACAGAAGATTAATAATTCATTTTCATTATGCTATATTTTGTAGAGGAGAATCAATTTAACGTGTATTACCACAGAGCTCCCATATGTTTGAAAATTAATAACCAGCAGGTAGTTGAGAGTTTGCCAAGCTTTGCAGAAATGACCAGTCTTTCTACAATGATTACTTCTGATGTTTATATTAATTACTGGTGTCCATAACAGCATGAGAACCAAGATGGTTGGTCTGAATTATTAGCAGACAGTTAATTGAAGTAGTTCTTGGAGTGTGTTGTGATGTTTCATTCTAGGTAACTTTTATTCAATTTTTACTTAGTTTGTCTTTTAGAAACTTTTAATATATTGGTGATTTACAGGTAATACGAAAACTTGGGTTGTTTGAATATAGGCCTAAAACATTTGAGTGTAAGCCAGGTATTCGCAAAATTATTCTAGAGCTTTAATTTTATTGCAGATTGTATCAGTGCATTTTCTTGATAGAAGTCTTTCTGGTTTCTGTGAACCTTTAGGAAATGCATTTTGCCTGACCTCTACTTTAAACAGCTTTTGCAGAATCCAGTTTATATTGCACTGAATTTGTTCTACCTTGCTGCTGTGAAGGTTTTCTTGATCTGGCTTCCTGCCTGAGGATAAAATACGGGAATAACTTGGGAATACATTCACTGGTTGTTATCTCCTGAATTCAGTCCTCTTGTTTGTGAAAATGAGGCCTATTTTAAAAACATTAAGTATGAAACTTTTTTTGTACTTATTGTTGAAGAGTTGTAAGTTGCAGTATTTTCTGATCAAATTTTCTCGTGCTTTTAAAGATTGGGACAGTCCATTTAGATAAATTATCCAGTATTGATGAGACCTGTTCTGAAAGGCTGTGCTGTTATGAATAATGCAGCCTTAATGGCAGGATTAGTCTTGTTCTATATGTAGCACTTCAAGAGGGCACTGTTGAAAATATTTGATTCTTACAACGTTTGACATTTGCCACAGGTTTAAAAATCTTACAGCTTTCCTAGTGGACTGAGAAATATGGCCATGTCTATTAAGTAGGTGCAATTATTTTATTACACTAGAACACATAGTAAAATATCACATATAATAATATAGTTGAAAATAATTTTGACATAATTCATGTCTTCCTAGGTCTTCATCCTCCAGGTCCTCCTTTGGCAAGACCTATTCTTCCTCGAGAAAGAGGAGTTGTGGATAGAGTTATTGAATATTTGGTTGGTGATGGTCCTCAGAACAGGTAAAAGTGTTATAAAAGAAATACTAAACACTTAGGGGAAAGAAAACTTCTTAACCTTTTTGTTTAAGCCAGATGTCAAGGTTAAAAGGATTGCAAATGAATTTGTCCAAAATTTTCATAATTAAATGGTTTTTTCTCCTTGTTTCACCTGGTATCTCTTTGCAGGTATACTGGTAATATTTTGGCAAAATTAACCTCTGTTTTGGGTGGTATTAGCCATGTGATACAAAGAAAAATCTGTGCTCAAGTGGATGAATGATCTATATTTTGAACAAAAAAAACCCAAACCGATTGCATTAGCACTTGAACTTTATATCCATTTTAAATGCCTTTAAGATTGTCTTCAGAACTGTCCAGTCCTATCAGAACTTCCATGTTAACTGTGGTCACTTTTCATATTAATTGTATTCTAGTGAATATTAACTTAATTTAGGTGTTATTTTCTGACACTGATGATATTACAAATATGTTGAAACATGAGGTTTAAAGTGTAGCTAAGAATATTTCACTGTGCTTAAACCAACTTTAAATCCTATTATGTAATATGCAGTTTGACTTTGCTTTTCGGGATAATAATTTCATTGTGGAAATTACCTTTTAAGAGAAAATATCTAAGGTATTAGTCAATATGTAAGGTAAAATACATCTCCCTTCAGTGTGTTATTGCTTAAAGGTATGTAATTATATATTATTCATACTTTCCAGGTATGCCCTTATATGTCAGCAATGCTTTTCCCACAATGGTATGGCTTTGAAGGAGGAGTTTGAATACATAGGTAAGAGATAATCTGTGTTAGACTCTGTTACTAGGCTTATGTTTCATAACTAGTATTCATTATACTTCTTTTTGGTTGCAGTTCTTAACTGTCATTGTGAAGTACCAAATCATATGGAAACATTTTTGGGTAACTTATTACACTGTATCTAAAGACTTCCTTCAAGACTTAAAGAAGTACTTTATTGCAACCTTGAGGTCAAACATTTTACTTGTAGAAAACTGTTCAGTGGAAATAAGCTTCCTCCAGTACATCCCTGAACATTGCTACTGGCTGTGAATGGTTCTCAGAAGGGTTTTATGTTGAGAAGCTATCTGACTTTAAAGTGTGCCTCTTTTAACAGAACTTAAAATTTTACTTTGTCAAGAAGATCTTGGGGAGATATCGGAAAAAGAGTGGGAACAAGCCCTAGGGGGCTCTATGTGAATTTATGGCTGACAATAACTTGAGACAGACACAGCTCTTTATAGAACACAGATGTTTTATTTTGCCTGCCTTCTACCACAAGTGTAAGCCTGATACTTAAGAAACCAGGGAATCTGAGATAAATCTTCTATTTAATTATGTTTTGCTTAATTTTATAAGTAAATATACAGCACTGAATGTTTCTTATGAAACCAAAGATATGTAGTCTATATGTCACCTTAGTTCAAGTGAGTTCACAACTCAACTGTGCCAGAAATTGCCACTTCTGCCCTTTTGGCAGGAGTGGGGAGAGCAGAAGGAGGTGCTTATCTGCTAAGTGGTATCTAGTACTTCTGCAGAACAAAGCTGCTTTTTCTTAATTAAGCACCACTGAATCAGAATGCTCCTGAAAAAGCAGAGAGAGACATACCTTGTGGAATTTCTATCATCTCCTTACTCAAAGGGTGAGGAAAGTGACATCTTAAGGGGAGCAAAAAAAAAAATATCATCTGCCAACTAATTTATTTTGTAGGAAAGAATAGAAGAACAGTGGCAACATCTGGGGGTACTGAATTGCATTATTATGTTCATTGTGGTCAAATCTTTAATAGCATTGGGCTCTATTCAGCACAGCAGCGCTGAAAGCAAACAGGTTTTTAAAAAGCAACTGTATGCTGAATTTAAAAAAAGGACCTATGTGGAACTGCTTGTGTAAATTTGGTGGAGATACTTTCAGGTACTGATAGTCACTTATTTAATTCTCTTTTTTTTGTGTTTTGGGCTGTCAGAATATAGTGTAGGAAAAAAGGTGAAATGTGAAGTTAATTAGTGAGGCTACTTACGGGGTCTGCTTTGTGTAGCATTTAGGTGTGCCTACTGCTTTTTCCTGAATCCTGCAAGAAAAACTAGACCTCAAGCTCCACGACTTCCAGACTTCAGTTTTGAAAAAAAGCGATCTATGGAATCGCAAGCTGAAACTGAGCCTCTAGAACCCAGAGAGAAAAAGCCCCAGGAGACTGAACAGACAGAAGGTATGTACTAATCTCATCAAGTCTGGTCTTTTTAAAATGTCTAATGAAATCCCCCCTGTCATCTATCTCTCTGTTTAGATACATTTTTTTAATAAGAATAAAACCAGCTGAAATAATCAAACACTGCTCAAACAGGCTTCCTGGTGAGGTGGTCAATGCCTGTCAGTGTTTGAGGCATTTGAACAATGCTCTTAACATGCTTTAACTTCTGGTCAAGCCTTATATAGTTGGTCTAGATGATTGTTGTTGGTCCCTTCTAACTGAAGTACAGTTTATTCTGACTTCATAATAAGTGCAGTTTATATGTTTTCTCAGTTCTTGTCCCTGCTTCTAACTTAGGTTGTTAGTGTCTTTTTTCCTGTACTTTAAAACTTCTTCATATTAGTTAATATCTCATGCAAGTGATGGCATAACAAATTTTTTTGCTCAAATGTTACTGACAAACAGGAACTAGCACTGTAAATTACAGAAATGGTTAAGAAGGGACTATGTCCCCAAGTAGTTAACTTTCACTGTGTTTGGCAGGTTATTTGATTGAGGTGTGTTGGAATTTCTGCCTTTGTTCCTTTTGCTCTTTTCCTCAGGGCAGGAAAATCTAGTAAAACTGCCTTGTTTAATTTCAGGTAGTTCAAAGACAAATTGTCAATTTTAATTTAACATGGTTCCTTTTGAGACATTTTATAGTCTGCAGATACAGTAGGCATCTGGTGTACAGCCAACAGGAAGATGCAGTGTTTTAAAAGACTCCAGAAATTACAACTTCAAACCAGAGGATCTCCAGTTAGATGTGCTATTGAGCGCTTGATGGGACTTCATGTTAGTTTAAGCAGGGATCATGGTGGGAAGCTATTGAATAGTGTGCAGCTAGAAACACACCAACTGTGGGAAACTCACAGTGCAATAGAAAGCATGTTTCTGCTTGATTATTTTTAACAGAGAGCACAAAATGGCCTTGGCCTTTACTTACTGGCATGGGAAGGCTGCACAGGACTAGTAGGGAAGTCGTATCTAACAGTGACTGTCTCAGGGTGTGGCCTTGTGAGAGTGCATTGTAGCAAAACCTTGGTTGGTTTCTTTTCCTGTGCCACAGTGCGCTCTTACCTCAAAGTAAGTACTGTTGCTGGCATGAAAGTAAGAATGAATGCAGATGCATGAAACTAAGACAGTGAAAATGTCCTATTTGCCCTCAAATCATAGAATCATCTTTTTAGTGAGTAGTAGGTTTAGATGCTTCTTGGCTACTTTTGAACTTAAAAGATAAAGACATTATTTATTACTGGGATCTTTAAAAGTGGGCTTGTTTTCCTCTGTGTGACTCAAATGGAGAAGTCCTTAAAGGATACTCAGCTCTTGGAGTTGTGTGCCTCAGGGGCTTCTGAGTGTTATAACTACAGGTTCTTAGAGGTTTTGGGAGGGGTGTTTGCTAATTAATCTGGTATTATCGTTGAAAGAAATGGTTATCAAACTATGCTTTTAGTGAGCTGCTGAGTCAGTCTATAAATGTTGTATAATAAGTAAAACCTTAAAAATTAGTGTGAGATTTTCATTAGGCATTTCAGACGTAGGACTGAAAACTGCAAAATAGCTTTTGCTTTTTTGAAAGCAGAATTTTATCAAGTATTTCAGGAGAAAAATAGGATGGCTTTATTGCAGTAAATGTGATTTTACCGATTTACCTTTAACAATGAAAATTGTTTTTTGTGATGTGGTCTTGTATTAATGTACTGCTTTATTTAAAAACAACAGAAAGAGCAACTGTGGGCTTCATTCCCCAGTTCTCTTTTCTTGATAGGAAGTATGTGGTGAAATTTTTCAGAAGAGGCATATGAAATAAGTAACTGGTGTACTGATTTTTGGTTTTCTAGGTTAAATAGCTGATCTTTTCTGAATATTTAATCTCCAAGATGATATGTCATTCTGTTATGATAATTGCTAAGCAGCCAGAAATAGAGTATGTGTTGATATTTTCCATAACTAATATCTAAGAAATACCTTGTTGATGTAGAAGAGGCCAGTGCCTGTCTGTGACTTGCTGTGAAGGAATCTCTTCTGAATGAGAAAATATTTACAGTAAATCACTTTTTCCATCAGAAGCGTAATACGAAGCATAACTGCTTACATGCAGTTGGGCTTTATTAGTAAATGAACATATTCTTTGATTGTAAGGTATGAATCTATCATTAAGGTAGAGCTCTGGGGAAGCCTTCTGCTCACCACAGTAATACAGCTGCTGTTGTAGCAAGAATAGAGAATATCTTCCCTTACAGATGTAGACAAACATTAACATCAGGAAACCAACTTCACCACAATGTTGACAACACAGAGAAGTCCCAACTCTTCTCTGTAACTCATTTAAACCGAAGCTTTATAGCTCAAAGAAACTGCAAGCTAATGTGATACAGAAATGCTATAAATATTTTTTACCAGTCAGCTACTTTGACTAATGGGTAGAGCAAGAAGCTGAATTTTTTTTTCAGTTGTGTGCTCATGCAGTGACAGCATGTTACATACAACTTCTGTGGATAAGAGATCTGAAGAATGGTTATGGGAAGTGCTGTTGGCACCGAACTTTGGAATTTTGTTTTTTTAATCCTCTTGAAATACGAAGTCATCAGCTGTCAATCTGATGCGGTTTACTAGTACAAATACCATGCTTATTCAGCAGAGTAACTTGGGAAATTTTAGTACCAGAATGAAGAAATATACTTCAGCTCTCTTCTTACCTTTTCCTTAAATGACTCACTCTTGATGGTATTTTTTTTCTTCATTAAAGGCTAGTTGGTTCTCTTATGTACTTTTTAAAAAAGTATTAATGTTTGGATCGTATTGAAAAACCAACAGGAACAACTTTTAGCCTCTTGATTAATTTTGCCTTGCCTATATTTAGTACTGTTATGCTGCATTCTTGATTCAGGTTTATCATTTAACACTGTTTTGAAGGTTGAAACAAAATTTGACTGCTTCAGATTTGACCGCAGTGGTCAGCACTTCGTGGACTGCTTTATGTACTGTCTCCAGATTTGTGTGGAATTCCTTGACCATCTTGCTCAAATATTTTTATGATGATTTACTACTGTGTGCTATGCTCTTTCCCTAGTTCAGCTACTATGCCTAGAACTCAGTGATTTCTCAGACACAGGTCAGCTTACCTTGAGTTCGATGGCTTGTAAACAAGTTCTTTTGGTTTTAAAATGTATTAGGTTTCCAGTCAACCACAGTTTAGTTTTGCTGAACAACATAGCCTTTCCTTTTTGGTAGGATATGAAGGGTAGAGGGAATGCTATGCTATTATCGGACTTCTTTTTCAAAGGCTTCACAGTAGCTTTCTGTGATAATCAAAGCCATTAACAGGCTATTGTGAGGCACATGTTCCTTAAAGCTACTTCGGCCACATGGCACTATGTGAAAGTCTGTCTTAACAAGGAGCTGTAGTAGTGAAGAAAACTTGTCCCAAAGGTCTTGAAAGCACAAGTAGCTATATTTTAGAGCAATTATCTTATACTAGTTTTTTGAATTCCCACATAAGAGATATTTTCTACTTAATTTAATAGTGATGCAGTATTGTGATTTCACTGATTACTCAGTGAAATACTCTGCAACAAGAGGAGGGGTAGCTGACTTACAGTGTGAAGTACATACACTTTTTAAGTACTATGGATTAACCAGGAATGTTGGGACTAAAAAGAACTGCTGTTGCCAGGAGCTGGTTTTTTAAGGTTGCATTGTTACAGCTCTTAAATTTGCCTCAGGCCAGCATAGGGCTGTTTGCTGTTAATATCATGTAGGTGTAGCTACATTCTTTGGTTAAATCATGGATTAAGTGTTAACCATCAAGGACACTTCAATTTTCTGGTGTTATCTTTAAGTTTGTAGTCAGCTTTTGCTTGTTAGCTGCTCTCACAATAACTTAAATCATGAAATCAGGTTGACTTTTGGCAAGCTTTCTGTTAATTGCTGTATGTAAAATGGAATCACTATATATTTTTAATGAAGGCTGATCATATTTGGAGTTAGCATCACTTACTCTGATTGCCTGACTACTGTTTTAAAGGACCCACTCTTGAGTTCCTTATAACTTTGTCAGGCATAATTATAAGACCAAAATTTTTCGTGTAACTTTGTTTTAACTGAATATTCTGGAGAGTTTCAAGAGTTCCAGTAAGTTTAATCAAGAACAGAGTGAAGGGAAAAGTCATATAATACCTGACAATTTTTGCTTAAAGAAGCACCGTCTCCATACCTTTTAGTAGAATATAAAAATGAAAGCACCATCCTTCTCCTGTTCCTCTGAATATAGATAGTTAGAATATGCACTTCATCGGGTTTTCATTAGAAGCTTCTCCTTGCTTCTGCTAGGGCTGTGATTGTCCCTGGGGCTTAACTGAAAGGTGTTGTGGATGGCATCCTTCTGATCAGACTGAGCAAATAGTCTCTTTACCTGCATTAGAACGAGTCACTTCTGCAGAGTGCTAAGCATGATTCAGCTGAGGACTGCAGGACTGAAACTCTGTAAATAAAGTAATGGTTGGTCTATGCTACAAGTGAGTTGAGAGGGCATGGAGCTGCATCTTCCTTACATCCTGTTCTGTCTTTGACTCGAGCCTGAACAGCAGCAATAAAGAAGGAATGTAACTCAAGTGTGGAAGGATTGTAGCAGGAAAAGGCACAAACTTATTCATAGAATTTGAGGCCGAAGGGAAAAATGCAGAGATGAGACAGAAAGAAAACTGACAGTTGGGAGATAAAGATTGAGCACAGGCAGAGATGGGATCAAGATGGAAATTGGAGAGCGGGAAGAGAGAGTGGGATGGTCTGGAAAGTAACTGGGAATATTAATTTGTTTGGGCAGAAATAGGGGGGTTGACTATCTGAGAGACGGCTCTAGAGAAATTTTGGAACAAGAAGCCAGGACAGAGCAGCCTGTGGTTGAGAAAGCAGAGAAGGAAGCTGAATCAGGAGGCAAGTCAACTGCAGATTTGCTGAGATGAAAGATAAGTCTGACAAAAAAATGGAGAAGCTGAGCTGCTCTGAGCAGCCTGAAGTGGAGCCTGGAACTAAATGGAGCCTTGTGTGGGAAGAGGGGTCTTAAGTTCTTGGTGTCAGATGGCAATTGTACTTGGTCTGATGGACAAGGGTGTGTAGCAGCTCCTCTTGTCAGTCATGACCTGAGAAGCCAGAGCAGTGGTTCTAAAACTTTCATCCCTGCTTGAATTCTGAATGTCAGCCTGAAGCAATCTGATTACTTTCAGACACTCAGCATGTTTTGATAAATATGAGCAAGTGGCATTTGACTGGCACTGTTTTTCTCAGGGGTTGGTTTTGGTACCAACACTGCTAAATATCTTTGTCAGGAACATGGACAGTGGGATTGAGTGCACCTTCAGCAGGTTTGCTGGTAACGTCATGCTGTGTGGTGCAGTTGAGGGAAGGGGTGCCATCCAGAGGGACCTTGACAGGCTGGAGAGGTGGGCCTGTGCAACCCTCATGAGGTTCAACAAGGCCAAGTGCAAGGTACTGCACCTGGATTGGGGTAATCCCAAGCACAAACAAAGACTGGGAGAATGGATTGAGAGCAGTCCTGAGTAGAATGACTTGGGAGTATTGGTTGGCAAGAAGCTTAATATGACTGGGCAATGTGTGCTTGTAGCCCAGAAAGCCAACTGTGACCTGGGCTGCATCAAAAGAAATATGACCAGCAGATCAAAGGTGGTGATTCTCCCCCTCCACTCTCGTGAGATCCCACCTTTGTCCAGCTTTCTGGGCCTGACCTGTTTTCAGCTATGATAGAGTTAATTTTCTTCTTAGTAACTGGTATAGTGCTGTGTTTTGAATTCTTACAGGAATCATGTTGATAACACAGTAATGTTTTGGCTGTTGCTAGGTAGTGCTTATTTTAAGTCAAGGAATTTTTGGTGTCTCATGCTCTGCCAGTGGGGAGCTACACAAGAAGCTGGGGGAGAGCATAGCCAGGAGAGGTTACTTGAACCAGTCAAAGGGATATTCCATACCACAGAATGTCATGGACAGTATACATAAACTGGGGGGGTTTGGATGTGAGGGGCTGATCACTGCTAGGAAATGGGCTGGGCATCAGTCAGCATATGGCGAGCAGTTGTATTGGGCATCACTTGTTCCATTTTTTTTCCTCTCTCCTCCCCCCCTCTTCCCCTTCCCACTTTCCTCCCACTTAGTTACAGTTGCTGTAGTTGTTACTATTTTAATTTCTTTCAACTATTAGACTGTTCTATTTTTAATCCATGGATTCTAACTTTTTTGTGATTCTCCTCCCCATCCCACCAGGGTGGCGGGAGGGTGGGTGGGGAGTGAACCACTGTCTGTGTGATACTTACTTGCAGGCTGGGTTTAACCACAGCAGACCCCCAGCATAAGAAGGACATGCTTCAGGAAGACCTTGGAGCAGCCCTTCAGGACCTCAAGAGAGCTGAAGAGGGACTTTTTACAATGGCATGTAGTGATAGAACAAGGAGAGATGGCTGTGATCTGGAAGAGAGTAGCTTTAGGTTAGATATTAGGAACAAATTCTTCACTGTGAGGGTGGTGAGATGCTGTAATAGGCTGCCCAGAGAAGCTGTGGATGCTCCCTTCCTGTAAGTGTTCAAGGCCAAGTTGGATGGGGCTTTGAGCAACTTGTTCTAGGGGACAGTGTCCTTGCCCATAGCAGAGCTGTTGGAAGTAGATGTTGGAGCTGTTGGAGCTGTTGGCCCCTTCCAACCCAAACCATTCTATGATTCTCTGAAGTTACAAACATTTGATAAGGCTAACATTTTTGAGCTGTAACTTTGTATCAGTTTTGCAAACTGTTCACCTTTACAGTATACATTAAAGCTGTATGGTGTTGACTAATACTAGTCAATAAATAAACTGCCATCAGTACTATCATTCTACAGTACCTTTGCATCATTTAGTACAACACTTTGCGTTCAGTTTTCCTGCTGACTTCAAAATGTGACTCATTTCTCATATGCTACTGAAATCCTGTCGTGCAGCTAGAATTTACCTCTTTAGAGGTAGTACTTACAATAAATGGTTTTGGTCTTCAAAATATGCATATCATCAAGGACACTCCCATCCCAGATTAAGAGGAAATATACTCCTGTGCAACCTTCCTACACTTGCCCTTGGAAGACTGGGAATATACAGTAATTTTCATTGGATGGTTTGATATGTTCTGCTATTTTTTTTTCTGGTTGTCTGACTTATGTTTAAAGTAGTTTCCACGAAGTAGTATGTTTAGGTTCTGTTTGCAGATTGAACTCTTATAGGAAAAGTTATACAGTTGGTAAAACTGACATCACCAAGCACAAAGAAGCTGAATTACCATCATGCATTGTTTCTAACATCTCACATTAATGAACAAGCTTAGAGAAATTGTTGAGGGTGAACGGATACAAATAATACGTAATATTTTCTTAGTAGGATCTAAACTCTTCTCCATAGCATTTTCTTTATTCTTAAATTTTATAGGTTTTACATGTGACCCTCTTGTTAGAAAAATCAAATAGTTTTTACCAGTTGAGAATGTCATGCAGTTACTAGTCAAAACCTGCATGTGATTACAAAATGTTTCATTTGCTTTTAAATAATATTAGCCGCCTCCTTATTTCTGGAAATAGTTATTTCATCATTTTTCTTTTCACAGAATCTGAAGATGATGTGGCCCAGATCATTGAGACAAACGAGACAGATGATAAAACACCAAGTTCTGAGCAGCTAAATGATAAGCTAGCTGAAGAAATTGAAAAAGAAGAAGCAGAGAACATTTCAACAACTGAAGACTCTATTTCAGAGTCTATTTCAGCTGAACAAAGTGAAGAACCTTTAATGAAAGCAGAATAAAGTACTTCAAGTGCCTTCTGTAGCTAGTTTTTAGCTTTGTTCATGCCTGTTGTTACTATTCAGGTGAGCTTTTTTTAATGGTACAACTTAAATCTTGCTTGAGCTTAAACTGCCTCAACTGCCAGTGTGTCAAAGCTATGTGTAAAAGTGGGTATTGTAAATTAAGCATGTGTCATTAAGTTAACATATAGAATGTATAGTTGGTTGAAGTCTAACAGTTGTAGCCATTGTTTAGTTTGCATATTTAAAAACTTTAAAGTATAAGCTTTGCTAAGGGTGACTTATAATTTGACATATCTTTAGCTGTCCATGTAAAGAGCAATTACTGACAGCAAGTGACCTAGTAAGTTTGGTCTAGTGAATTTAAGATACATTTTAATGCTGCCCTGTTAAACAAATTGAGTACATGTTAAATACACAGATGTTTACAAGCTAAAGTGTCATCTGACATTTGACTTAAGCATATGAAGTGTCATTGCAGTGGTGTTAATATTATTTGTTGTCTAACTTCTTGACAGAATTCAGTTAAATGGCACTCGGATAAATGGCATCTCCTTTGGTGTTTGCATTGCAGATGAACCAGAGGCACCTACATACAAAACTGTTTTGTGTTTACATAAAATATAGAAAGTCTCTACACTTGATTGTACTTGAATACAAAGCACTATTTATACTTGTACAATAATGACAAGATATAAGTGAATTTTGTGCCTTTGTGTATTTTGTTAAAGGAAAATAAAGACATCTAGCAGCACTACTTGCTTTGTGATTCCTAAAGCTGAAGAGAATTTGTTCTGCTGTATGCAGCTATTCTACAGTTACTTTGTGCAAGTTCAGAAGGAACATGACACCTTAAAAGGAGAATGTCTATATGTAGCCAAGGTGGCTTTGATAGACTAGAAATAGATCCCTGAAGAATAGGGGAAGTGCATGTGCATTTGCCAAAAGGCTTTCTTAACTGTGCCCAAAGCTTGTTGATACTATTTATTGTTACAATTACAATTAATATTTGCTGCTGAATTATTGAAACTGTACTTTTTTTTATCCTATAGCTTTTCAAGCTAAGGACACTTGTTATACATATCCTGTTAAATGTAACAGCTGGGATCCTGGAATAGAATTTTTCTGGTGCCTGGAAGTGAGGTACCTAAATCAATCAGATTTTTTTAGAAATAAATGGTGACCATGTGTAACTTGGTTGATTTAGTAGTACTTCTGAGAAGAGTTTTGTGTGCAATGCTCTCTGCTTACCTCAGTATAGGGAGAGGAGGAATTCCAAAACAATTTTTAATCTATTGTCTTGGTCCCAAAGGGAACTGGTTTTCACCCTGTAAAGACAACAAAACCCCTAAATCTTAGTAGCTCAAAAGCCCTCTACAAGAAAAGCATGTTACTAAATGTGACCTTAGTATCCATGTCTTTTTACAAGACATAATTATATATTACATGAACATCAGTGATTAATTTTCTTTTCCAAATACATGCTTTATCTTCTGATTCCTTGGGGTTAGTTTAGAAGCTCAACCTTGCATCAGTCAGAGTCACGTTTGGTCTGTATTTAGAAAAATGAGGAATTTTTTTTCTGCTTTGCTATCTAAACTGCAATTCATATTTTAATTAGTAGCCTTATTAGAATGTAGGCATGTGATTAAAGATGTACTTATAGATGTTTGACTATACTTACATAAACAATTAGTTACATACAAAATGTTTATTTACTATCGTAGTTGGGAACACAAAGAAAACAGTCGCTTTAACAAACATGTCTTACAGTGTGAGAAAAGTACAGGGTACAAAGTGATAGGGGAATATTTTATTTAAAATTAATATTAAAATTATTATTTTAATATTTTCAGAGAATGTATTTTAGATTCTAGAACTTATTTAAAATGGAAATAATTTTGCCTGAAAGGGGACAAAGTTTACGTATTATTTTGTAAGATGTTAATCTCTCCTTTGTACTGATTTGTCTGCTTAAAGGCTGGTTTCTTTGGAGAGGAAAAAAAAAATCACAGACCACATCAATAATTCAGCACAATAAATTGTTGAATGTACTTACATTAGAATCACTAAAACGAAGTAAAATTTGACATCCTGATCCCTCATACGGCATATGAAGGCATGAATAACTGTCACTTCAGAACTTAAGGTTACTCTAGGCACAGATATTAGTTCCTTTTAAAAATGTGTATCTTAAGTGTCTGTTCTTGTGTAGGGTCATATCAGGTCCTTTCCACGACAAGCAGCTGCTGGGCTGTAATGCATGTAATATCTGTGGAATTGGCTGAGAAAATGATCTTTATTTTACCTATTAAAAATATTTTTGTTAGCCTGGGACACATATGTTTTCACATGTCCTGCTTTTGCCAAAGAAGCTGATGTTTCTTCGGTTGTTGGGAATATGAACTTTTTTGAAAAAAGAGACTCAGTATCTGGAATGGGGTGGGGTTTTGTTTCTCCCGATGTTCTTAAATGTGAAATTAAATGTGTCATTAGCAACTTTCCACAAGAATGATTGTTACTTTTTGTTTAATATGTCACTGAAGGATCAAGTAGAGACAGTCAACCTGATGTGAAAATGAATACTTTTTAGAATGTGAAAACCTAGCTTTTAGATCTAAAACTACATAGAATTTTTGAGGAGGGGGAAGTGTGTTTTAAGCACATGGTAGAGTTTTCCTGGTAGACTTTCATACTAAAAAAGTATCCAGGCAGTCATTTACATTAACTGCTTCAGAAGGCTTGAAGGTTATGTTAAGGATGTCCTGGTATTTTGGTAGGGAAAAATCAGTTTTTAACTTCGTAATTTTTCAGGGGTTTAAAGCAGCTGTAGTAAGTGAGGGTACAGATTTAATTAATCTGTGAGTGAATTCAGGCTCATGGAGATATGTGTATGGTGACAGACTATGGACTTTCCTCAATTTACAGTAAGCATTCACATGTTATTCCTGCCAAGTGTGTCTGCCTTAGTCCTGATAGGAATATGAGATGAAGATTATGTTTCTGCAGCAGTTACTTCTTGCCTTCTGTGTACTGTAAGTGTGGCAGAAGTAAAAGGCACCTGTCCAACAGGAATGGAATCAAAATCCAAAAATACTTGTAGATGAACAGCAGTAGCCACTTAGTCACTTGGTCTTTATAACACCAAGAAAAACTTGGAAGTAGGAGTATGTAGACCAAAAAGGTACAGTAATTGTCAGTCATATTTAATCCAGTTGCAGACAGACTGTTAAAGATGAGGAAATGGAAGAAAGTAGGGGGAAAATACCGCAATTGCTATGGTTCCATGTTTTGTTGTCTTCTGACTTCCTAGTAGGTACTTGAATCTCAGTTTTTTTGAAAGTACTTAAAAGCCTGGTCATGTGAAAAACCTCAGATGTTATAGGATCCCCCTTTCTTTCTGTGTCCAAAATGAAAAGCAAAATTGAGTGGGGTAGTAAAGTAATACATAGCAAGCTTGTTGGTGCCATGTTTTTATTGATTCTGAAATATTGTGAATAACTGCAGAGATCTCCTTTTAGTCAAACATAGCTTATAAATAAGGGAGGAATTATCTGGACTATGTAAACTCTACCACAAAAGACAAATGACTGTTCTAATTCAAAATAAATTTAAATGAATTGGTCAAATTTAAGCTTTACTAAGAAGTCTGCCGAGCAGGGAAGAAAGGCAATGTTATTTCAAACTCTGATACTTTTCTAAAGAAGAAAACAGTTGATTAACGTTGGACATTTTGACAGAAATAGATAATGTAGTGGAATCTTGGTATGACGATGGTTTGTCTCAAGAATTCTGTTTAGGCCACATGCAGGAGAAAGAGACGCTTTGCTCAATGGCAAAGGAGAATAATGTGGAAGTTGACAATTTAGGAATGGTCTAGAGGTTATCAAAAGCATATAACTAGGGGTGTGTATGGTTGCCTTGAAGTCAAGAACAAGAGGTTTGAACACCATGTGGTGCATGAGTAGAAGCCAATGAAGGACTTAATGACAGAGTGAAAGATGTTGGAAGAATGGAAGGGATAGTGGTTTTGTCTGTCAGAACAAGGTCTTAATCGAGAGTTAAAGAAGACGAGCTTGCAAACATTTTTCAGAAAATGTGGGAGGGTTTGCCTATTACTACATGGCAAGGTTAATAGCATACCCCAGGTTAATAGCATATTCTTATTTCAGAAGTAATAAGGCTGCAATTGACAATGAATCATATTGGCAAAACTCGTTTGTGTTTTAGAGTTAATTTCAGAATAAACAGATGTCAATAACTTTTAGAAGAAACTGTCTAGCTATAGCTAGAGGTTTATAATGTTTTTAACTTTCAAAGGCTAGGAGAAACACTTCTGGTACATGGTTCTGAACATAGCAATGTTTGTGCACTTGTAGGTCTTTGGTGATGGATGAGTGAGTAGGGTAGAGGAAATTGTCCATGATTCCATAGTTACATCTGCTATTAAAAACTTCCAAAGTCTTAATCTTCATGAAGTCTGAACACATCCAGTACAAGAGTACTAGATGTAAAGACAGCTTTAAGTAAGCTGCTGCTTCTTATTTATTCTGCTTCTGGAATAAGGTTTTGTTAGATCTTTCACAGTGTGGAAGACTGTTCATGGGGTAAGGCATATCCTGTCTGGAAATGGTTCACTAGAACAGTAACCTTGAAAATTTATTTGACCAGTTCACTGGGTGTTCTCAAGCAAAATGTTTAGGCCCTTGTTTCCTGTCCAGTGACATGATTAAAAGTTAGTGCATCAGATCTCAGTATTTCATGTTTCAATTCCTTTCTGAAATTGATACATGCAAACCTGTCCAGATTTCTGGTGTAGTGAGCATCCCAAGGAGAGACTGCATAGAAACCATACCCCAATACAGGCTAATTTAAGAAGAGGCTGCATATACATCAAATGCATAAACACTAGGAGGAAAGTAAGTTTTTTTTTAACTGAAAGTTTGAAAGTTCTTAATAATTTGGACAAATAGCTTTGCAGGAGGCATTAGGTTTAAGATGGAGTTGGAGAACAAGAGTGCAATAACAGATTACTCTGTAACCAGTGGTGTGTGCCTTCTTGTTGTTGATTAGGAATGTATTTAATGAGAGTATCTAAGTGAGAGTTTTGTCTGTTGTCAGGAAGTTTTGATTCACTGAAAAAGTGTGTGTGAAATGGTTAATTATTGATCTGTGGGAGTGCTCCTCTCTTCCATCGTGTGGTCTTTAGGTGGAGTTCATAGTTCTCAGGTTTGTGGAGGGTGATGAAGGTGAGGAATTACAGCCGATGGGACTGGCTGGCATAGGGCTATTGGCTGCAGGTCTTGGTGTTTAGTAACACACCAAAGTTTCTGGCAGAGGAAAAGCTGTAAACTTCCATCAGAAATGTGTCATATTTGAGATGTATCTGGTTGTCTGAAATTAAGTGTACTTCATGCTCTGGATTCTGGGTCTTTGGAGGAAAGGGATGGCCTCCCGAGTAGGTGGGAATTTCTTAGCACTAGGTCTTCACTAGAGGGTTGTTTACACAACAAATAGAATAAGCTATAACAGTGTTTAACAATAGGAACTGCTACCCTTCAGCATTTAAAAAAATAATAAATTGAGTTGTCCCTTAAGATCACAAGTCTCAAGGAATTTGACTTCACCATTGCTTTTGATTTGTGGACCTCTCTAGGGTCTTATCAGGTCACATTCAATCTTTTCTCTGCGAGAATAATGATTCTATGAAGAATAAGACCTAGAGAGTGTATGATGGGCAGGATAGTGAGCAGGGTTTTAAAATGAAATGTATTGATTATACAATAATTTGCTCCCAAACCATGGGGTTTTGAGATTAAAGCAAACACACCAAGATTCTTGATAGATTATTTAACTTTGCAACAGTGCAAAATCTAAAGCACTGTATCATAATATAACCCTTTCAAGGTTGCGTAAAATCGATTTGATCATGACTTAAATTTTTGCATAGAAGGGAGTGTCCTGACCAATTCTTGTAATACTGGTTATCTCTCACTGTAGTCACTGTGGGAATAAACCTACTTCAGGACTGCCTCTGTATGTACCTAGCATTATAGTGCTAGGATTTTCAGTAGATAATTACTAATGTTTTTCAGGAGGGCTTCATAAGCCTTTGCCACTGTAAAATCATGTATTCTCTGTTCTTTGTGACAAAAATAATTTGCAAAAGTGAGGTTGTAATTGCCAGAGAGGAATACATGCAGCAAAATCCTGAGGTAATCAGATATGGGAGAAAAGGGGTGCGGATACTGAAGACCTGACAATTTTGGGTGTTCAATTTGTAAATTCAAAGTCATCTCTAAATTTGTAACTTATATTGAAATAATAATTCTTTTTCTCTTTCTCTCTCCATTTTGCTGCCTCAATGAAAATAGAGAAGCTGGATTTGTAGAAAACTCAAGCAACAAAGACCTTCCAGCTCTTCTGAAGTGGTCTGCCCTCTAATTCCTTGCGTCATTTCAAGGAGTTCTACTCACTTGATGAAACTTAATTTTGACTTGTTCAGCACTCAAAGAAAAACATTTTACAAAACCACCAAGAAAATTAATTTTAAGAAAACTATTTTGAATGATGTTTTAAAAGAAATGTGAAAGATGTTATTTCTTTAGGAATGTTTGAACTTGTATTTTTTGTATATTGAGCTTTTATTTAAACAGGAGATCCTGTATATTTATAGATGTTATTGTTGTAAGCCTTGTTGTTACATTAGCAAAGGGTGTGTGTGTTTATGTACTATAAATAGTATCTTTAATCAGAAGTATCATTTTAATCCTAGCTGTGGCCTTGACCAGTAGTTACATCACCTGCAATTGAAATCCCATTAAAATCAATTGCAAAGACATTAATTAGTGTGAATTCTTGGGGTCTAATAGACTTCATGAAATATCTTAGTTTTTCTGCTTGTAATTGAGAAAATATTTGAATTTGTGCTCCCCTTTTGAAATTTACTATTTGACTAAATGAAGTAAATTTTAAAGCATATGAAATTAAATTATATAGCTTGTTGTTTGAATATATGGTGCCTTTGCTTCTCCAGGATAAAAAAATCCTGATTATGAAGAAGCTATTTATTCACTTGATCTTCATTTATGGTGTCAAGGTGATAATTCTGTTTAGTAGTTCCTTCTGTGCTGATTCAATCAACTTGAATTTCATAGGGGTTTTTTTTTTAAGGCCCTTATGTTACCAAACAAAAATGAGAGTGGCCCAGCCTTTTTATTGCAGTCTCTGCCCCCAAGTTGGACAGGCATATGTAGGAGAAGAAAGTTGTTCAAGGTTGAGTAGATGCTGATAAGACCCATTTATCTGTGCTGCAACCAGTTGTGAGAACTCCTGGCTCATGGCATGAACAGCCAGCTATCAACCCTCAAAGATCTGACTGGCACAGGATGGCAGAATTTTGTGTATGCTGAAGAAGATGCAGGGAAAACTCAGTATAAAAAATATGTGGCAGCTTCAGAGGGAACTGTGGAGTTGCAAAGTTGCTGAATTTGACCCACAGTTACAGAGGCATTTCAGGGTAGATGTTACAGGTTTTATCTAAATGGTGATTTATGTCCTTATTCCTCCATTATTGTCCACAAGGTACTGCCCTGTGTCACAGGCCTGTATTACCTAATTTTTTCAGACTGTTTCATTTTCATTAGTACAGCTGCTTTAGCTTGTGATCAGTGTACTGCACCTCATTGATAATCTAAGAGGGTATTAGATGCACAGAAGTGGCACCTAACCCTGTCAGTCTGGCTTGATTGACCCCTCAGCTTCCAAAACATGGGTTCATTTTTTTTTTTTTTTTAAGCCCAAGTTAGCCTGCATCCATTTTCACACACATTCTGGGCAGTTTAAAGGTTGGTCGGATTCGAATATTGCTCTTTCAAATTTGATAATGTATGAGTACAGAACTGTGACCTTTGATACGTAGTAATACATCAACATGACACAAGCAGTAAGTGCAGCAATTACCTTTACTACACTTCAGATTGTGTTTTAGTTCTCATCTTGTAAGCAATTATTTCAGGAAAAAAGGGATGCCTTTAAGTTAAATATATTTTGCAAATAGTGTAAATGCAGAAATTAATCTTTGGGGACTTTTTGATTTACAGGTGAATGTTTTCAAATGAATCTTGGCTTTTAAATTAACATTGGTTCCCTGGTAGAAATGAATCTTGTGCCACTGGCTTTTATACTACTTTTTTTTCTGAAAGAGTTTTTTTAACCATTTTTGTTGTGTTCTAATGTAATCTAAGTTTCATGTTCTAATTTATGGCTAAAGTCTGACCCTGCAAGCTGTTGACATGTTACTGTGTTCGTGTTGCTCCCATGATAATACTCATGAGTGGGTTATGTGCATGGTAATAATGCAAGCTTACATGCTTTTAAATGCCTTTTAGAACACGAGCATATCAGACCTGCACCACATATTGATTTAAAATGCTGTTTTTAAATGTTTCGTCTTTTTCCTGAGCAGATCAAGATACTCTCGGTTTATTTCCAAATTTTCTTTCTCACCTGTAGTTATAAATTATTTGGATAATGATAGTGCACAACCACTACCTGGTAGCAGTATAAAACCACAAATCAGTACTCCTTGCCAAAGAGCATAAAGCCTTGAGAGGACTGATAGCAGTTGTGGTTCTGTGGTTCCTCTGTTCTGTGGACTGAAAATCAGAATAAAATTACTGTATCATTCTGAGCAAGCAATTGAGTAACCATTGAATGGTGACTTTCTGTCAATGCTGTCTGTCACAACCCAAATTTGAAGGAATAATTTGAAGTAGACTTTATTGTTGGAAAATATCTGCTTCTTCAGCAGCCAAGCACTAAGCAGTGTTGGTGTGCTGGACTTAGGCACTGAACTTTAATTGAGGAGCTGGGAAAAGTGAAATCAACACCTTTTGGAATGGCTTTCTTTAGGCTGTCAAAAATCTAAACCCCTAGTCCCCAATACCATCTGGCTGTTCTAGGATCCAGGCCCAGGAGACAGCTGATCCCAGTGGCCAATGTGGAATGGGGACTGAATAGAGCTATTCTCTTTCAAGTCTACCATGAGCAGAGGAGTGAGTGCTTTCACTAAGGTAGCTTTCCCTTTTGAACTCTTGCCTGTGGCAATTGCTCATTTGCTGTACATGTGCACTAGTTATAGATTGATAATAAACCTAAAAGCTTTCCTAATGCAACTCTCATGGAAGGGTGTCTCTAACAAATTTTCTCGGTATTTTCTAGCAAGAGAAAATTCTTAACAATCATGGTGGTGTTTGTTCTTGGGGAGGAAAATCAAAAGAAATATATTAGACCACCGTATAAATTACTCCTAATCAAGCACTTGACCACAGAAATTGTTTTACAAAGCCGAGAAGAATGTGCTAGCTGGGGAAAAGGTGCAAACATGTTTCTGTGCTGTTTCTTGTTTCTTTTGACCTTTGCCACGTAAGGGCACTTGGGCCCTTAACTCCTTTAAAATAAAAAAAACCCCAAACCTTAGGCCTTTTTTTTTTTTTTTTGCATGCTTTTATAAATTCTAAGTGTTAATAGTAGTAACTTATTTGGAAAAAAATACCCAACCTACTTTTGTGCAGTGTTTTCCATCAAAAAATATAAATAGTGTGTATGTGGAAATCTTGAGTCTGTGCTGCTGACTTAGCAGATGACGGTGGTTACAACAGCTCAGTGGGGAAGTTTGTTTTTCAACTGGAACTCCATGTTTGTAGGAAATTCCTTAGGCTGAAAGGCTACCCTTGTGACTGTGGGCAGAGAAGTGCATTTATTACTTGACTACAAATAACAACAGGAGAACAATGGCAACTGCTCATTGCATGTCAGCATTTGTTGATTGTTGTTTGCTCATGCTAAATTTATTACTTCTGGTAACAACTTAGGCCTCTTTAGTTCTCTGAATTGTATATTATTTACCATTTTTTAAAAGAGCTGACAACACTCGTATTCCCCAACAGTAGAATCCTTTTTATAATATCTATAAAATATTTCCTTTCTCTCATATTTTAGATAAGGAATACTACTACAGCAATATGACTAGAAGTACTTATTTTTTAGAAATGCTAGGGTTTTTGTTTGTTTCAGCTATTTACCTACATCTATGTGGTTTTGGGGCTTTTTTTTCAAATGGTGAATGACAACCTGGTTGCAGAAAGTATTGTCTTTTTAGAGTTTATCTTAAAACTTAGCAATTTGCAATGGTGAAAACCTCCTGGAAGGAGTTTGTTGGATTATTGAACAAATGGTGAGCAGCTGAAATTTATGGACACTTAATGGAAAGTACTTGACTAAAACTGCGTACAACTCGTTGTGAATACTCCTGATATATTATTATAAGGCGTTACATTAGCCTAGTCATGAAGTCTGATCTATTTGATTTTAAAATCTCAGATTGTGTTATGACTAAGTGTAATGATTCTCAGAGCTGGGATATTGTTAGCCATTGTGAACAGTACAGAAGGAGCCTCAGGATGTATAATGTAATAGATGCAATTTTGTTTGAATTTTTTTTCCCAAGGCCAATTTAATTTTGATTTATTTGCCTCATTAACCCAAGGATTCAGAAAATTGAGTGCCACCTGAGTGAGGTATTATTAACGCTAGTGAAATATCTTCAAAATCACTCCATGCTTATAAATTAGTCTTTTGAAAGCATTTTAAAGGCATAATGATACTGTAGTGAAAATGTACAGCATCATTTAAAAATTGCAGAATGCTTATTTGATTTCAGAAATAAGAGTTGGTCACCTGACTTAAATATATACTGATCTATTATTTATGCTTTGAAAATAGAGCTGATAAAAAAGCATAAGTGTTCTTGATATTATATTTTGTCATATCTAGCTAAAAAGATTGAAATCCAGAGAAACAATTTTCTGAAGAAATGAAATAGTATGCCCTCCTGAACCCCTGGGGAAAATAGCCTCTCTAGTTGCTCAGAATACGAAGCAGTAGAACAGTAAAGTAAAACAGACAGCCCATGTCACATTCCTATTTGTACAGTCTGGAATGATGTTTTAAAAACATTTTCTAGTTATTTTTGATAAATAAATGGTGCAAATAACATCTGCAAAACAACCCTGCTGATGTAAGATTTTTCAGATCAGATTTGTTTGTCAGTGAAAGTTCAGAAAATTGCTTTGCAAAACTAAGGTTGTATAACTCCCAAAAATATGCATAACAAATGTACAAGAATATATCTTGTTCTTCTCTTGCCTTCCCTCAGAAAAACTAATGCTGATTCCCCATTACCTTTGCTTCCGGGCTCAGAAGGTAGCTTGATGAAATTATCAGATATCAGAAAGCTCAGTTCCTAAACACAGACAGGTTTATAAGGTGTTAAGTAGCCGAATGTTCATGTTGATGGTGGGACATCCATTTGGAATCGTGTATCTTGGTTAAAGCTCTGAGATTTCCCTCAGAGCCAGTAGTGCTGCACTGAAAACTTAGCTAAGGGTTCTAAGATCCTTCCACAGGTGCTGCACCAATGGTCAGGGTGTGTGAGTGACAGATGTGTGTGGCCTGGCTGTTGCTTTCTTCAGGTTCTGCCAAAGGCTGGTGCACTGAGGATGAAGGGAAGTTCCTCCAAATCTTGTGACTCCCAGAAGTGCACTCTCCAGTGTAAGGATGCTGCTGCCACTCTAATTTCCATTACTGACATAAAAGCTGAGATGGAAAAACCTTCCTTGGGCAGTAGTATTGAGTAACCTGATGCCATGGCTCTACAAATGCCCCATTATCCAAGACT